>NC_141918.1:51020075-51323106 GCF_057802395.1 Ceratotherium simum simum | reverse complement strand
ATCACAAATATTCATTCAATCATTCCACACATTTTCTATGCCTATGATATCCCATGCTGTTGTAACTACTTTTAGATAGATTTTAGAGTAATTATTTCAGAACATTACTATATATATGAATATGAATACATACACATATTTACAGTGACTGAATAGCACTTACATGCAATCCCTTATTTATGTACACATACAGGTATACATATGTATGCATATATGTGTACAGACAGTCGATTCTTGTAGTTACGCAGTAGTTATGTTCTATAAAGTTGCTGCCAACACTAAATAGCGAACACGGAACCATTGCTCCTAGGGAAAATACAGGGTTGGGTTTCTGTGAACCTCTGGTCACATTTTCGTCTACTGATCAATATATAATCTTGTTTTATGTGTATTTCTGTTTAAAGATAACTTATTTAATATATATTGTTGATTCACAATGACTCATGCCTGAACGGAGCTTATCTAAGAAACGTATTTTCTCTATAAGGCACATCACAGCCCTCTTGCTCTTAGGAACGCTAGACAGCATTTCAGCACTACGCTAGAGGGCCATTTAAAACAGCAAAATCAACAAAAAGCACGAACATGCGAAAAACATGGCACTAACTAGACAACAGACTGTGAAAACAACATTTGTTTACAGTGTGAGAGCTAAAACAGGAAGGCAGAGTGTCACCTTGTTAGACCTCAGCTGGGAACATATGAGCTGGGCAACTCGAATGTTTTGCCCCTCTGTGAATGTCCACAAATGACTATGAATATGTCGCAGGTATTGATTTTGGGGTTACAAATGAATTTTAGTGAGTAGGTGAATCTGCAAGTATAGAATCTACAAATACATATATAAATATATATACATACATGTAATTACTTACAGGTTAAAATTTAAATGTTATAGTTACTGTTCCACAGTAACAAAAGACTAAATGCAAAGTAGTAAAGACACAATAAAGGCTTTGGCAGTGGCCTCCTTAAGATGTGTTCTAAATCTATAAGTGTCCAATAACCTAATTTTCCTTTGAGTTCATTTTGATCATTTCACTTTTGTCTTTTCATACATCGAGGAGAATTTACTTGCTTTATCTAAAGAGATATAAACAATCTCAATTCATTTATGAATTAGAATCCTTTATCAAGTTAAATATAATGAAAAGACTAAGGAAGAAATTCCCCACATCCAGGGGCTGTCCTCATACACAGCCTACCATTCCCAGCAGACCTTCAGATAAGTAGAGGCTAAGCAAAAGATCAGAGGACAATGGTATTTCTCACATCCCAGAGGCCACCTGGCCTATCACAGAGGTGAAGTAGCCTAGTGCTAGGACACTCATTCATAGTTAACTCCGCACAGCCCTGGATCGGCCTCAGTCCGAGACACTCCTGCCTGGCCTGACGTAAGCCATGAACTGTCACCACATGTACTTGTGAAATGTGAGCCATGGGGTGTGGCCACTGCCTGCCTGAGCACGTCTGGTGGGGTCAGTCACCTGTCTGTGGCCTCAGTCTTGCCACTGGCCAAGCACTTACCGTGACAATGGTGTAATGATTTGGGAAGGTTTTGGTTGGATAGACAGGTCTCAGGTATTTTGAATGAATTCCACATGTTTCTGCAACCAAGTAGAGTGGGAAATGAAGAAGGGGTTACTTCCTCAGAAGTTTTTCAGATAATCAAAAATCTGAACATGCAAGTTTCCCAGAGGAATAGAAATCTAAAGAGTGGACTGAAGATAGAAAAAGGTTGAAATTCTGGCACCTAGAACTCCTCTGTTCCAAGGAATGTCAGTTTTTAGGAGAGGAGTGAGCTAATGCAAGGATCTGCGAAACTTTCCTGTAAAAAGCCAGATAACAAATCCGTTACGCTTTGCAAGTCCATACGGTCTCTGTGCAACAGTTCAACTCTGCTATTGAGGCCCCAAAGTATCCATAGACAATATGTAAAGAAATGAGCATTCCCATGTTCCAATAGGACCTCATTTACTGACATTGAAATTTGAATTTCATATAATTTTTACATGTCAAAAAATATACTTTAGGGCCGGCCCCGCGGCTTAGCAGTTAAGTGCACGCGCTCCGCTGCTGGCAGCCTGGGTTCGGATCCCGGGCGCGCACCGCTTCTCCGGCCATACTGGGACTGCGTCCCACATACAGCAACTGGAAGGATGTGCAGCTATGACATACAACTATCTACTGGGGCTTTGGGGGGAAAAATAAATAAATAAAATCTTTAAAAAAAAAAATATATATATATATATATATACTTTATTTCCCAACCATTCTGGAATGTAAAACAATTCGTGGCATATAGCAGGCCATACAAAAACAGGCAGAGGGGGCTGGGTTTGGCCCATGGACCACAGCTTGCTGACCCCTGATCTAAATGACTCTAAACGATACACTACCTGCTTTGTGTCCTTTTGCTGCTTCCCTCTCTCTGACCAGGTCATTACAATAAGAATTTCTATGTAACTTTACATGTCACTAGCAACTCTTATATGTAAAGTATCCGATATAGCAAAAGTCAACACAACTCTCTAGAAAACGAAAAGGAATTTGACTGTATAAGTGCACAAGCCCATGTCATGTAGCAACGTTTACATAGTGAGCCAACTTTACTGCTTGTTATTTTCAGTACCGTTTCCACTCGATCAGTGAAGTTTCCTGCGATCTGTTTTCCACAAAGCATGGCATTAATTTTGCTTTTAATCATTCTGTTGTTTCCGGTGTGTGCAATAACCCTGCTGAAGGAGGTCAGAACTGCTAGAACATATTATATTTCCTCTGCAGAAGTGAAATACAAGAAATTTCCCATTCCAAAATCCTGTCAACTCTAATTCTAAAAGAAGCTTCACCAGATTCTATTTAGGTTAAAAGAAAAAGTGAAAATGACTGTTGTTCAGAAAAGGACAAATTTGCAGCTTGAAATAATGAATCTTTTCTAAAATACACTTGGAGTTGGTCTCCTTCCCAGCCTCTAGTTCAGTGTTTCCAATATGATCCAGGAATGTCCTTCTTCAGAATCTTCTTGGCCCCATATTAAGTCTACTATATAGGACTTGGTGGGGTTGGGGATAGGAGGTGGGTGGACGGTGGAGGAAAGGGAGGTCAAAAAAATCTACATGTTTAACAAGCACCCCAGGTGGTTCTGATGTACATAGGTTTGCAGCCTGCTCTGGACCTTGACTCATAAGGTATAATTAAAGATCAAAATAACCTTTTTTTCTTTCTTAGTCAATAACACCAATAAATAAACCCTGTCCTCAGTCAGGGAAAGACACATTTAATATTGTTAAGAATTTGTATGATAAGAAAATAAAATGACATCCAACTCACTTATATAACTAAACGAATTTAAGTAGGGAACAAATCATACAATAAACAGAGATATAACATCAGTTTCTGTTTTTATTGCCTTGAAACATAGCTGACTCAGTCAAATTCTTAAGTGCTTAAAGGCACAGGGTATAAAATAAAATACAAACTAAGCTAGCAGTGTTGTGAAAACATGACACCTCCCTAGTCAGGATGTCCTAAACAGGACACACTTGCTGACTATGTACAGACTCAGGCTACCATTTTGATCAACTGTCTTTGAACCAGAGCTATTGTAGAACAGCTCTTAGAAAGCAAGATCTTGTACCATTGTTTCTTCCAGGTCTTAATAATCTAAATTATGACTGAATAGAATAATTCTGGAAGGATAGACAATAAACCAATAAGAGTAGTTGCTTCTGCAGAAAAAAAAATAGATCAGGAAAGAGAGGTTTTTTTGTTTGTTGATTTTTTTACTATATACCCTTTAATATAATTTTTAAAAGCTTATCATTTTCATATTTTACTCCTTAAAAAAATCATTTTTTTAAAAGAAAGTACCGACCAAAAAAATCTGAAAATATAAATAGAATAAACATATATCCATAGTAACTATAAACTAAACAAAGAAGCAGAAGACTAATGGACAAGTAGGTGAAACAGCTGAAGAATGTACAGATGCAGCAAAAGCAGTACTAGGAAGGAAATTGATAGTGATAAACTCCTACATTGAAAAAGAAGAAATTTCAAATAAACAACCTAACTTTACACCTCAAGGAACTAGAAAAAGAACAAATGAAACCCAAAGTTAGCAGAAGGAAGGAAACAATGAGGACTATAGCAGAAATAAATGAAATAGAGAATAGAAAGATAATTTCAAAAATCAGCAAAATTAAAGTTGATTGAAAAGATAAACAAATTGATAAACCTTTAGCTAGACTAAGAAAAAAAGAAGCCTCAAATCAATAAAATCAGAAATGAAAGAGAAGACATTACAACCAAAACCACAGAAATAAAAAGGATTATGGGACTACTATGAACAATTATACCCTTCAAACTGGATATCATTCAAGAAATGGGTAAATTCCTAGAAACAATCAACCTACCAAAACTGAATCATAAAGAAATAGAAAGTCTGAACAGACCTATAACTAGTAAGGAAGTTGAATCAGTGATCAAAAATCTTCCAACAAAGATAAGCCTGGAACCAGATGGCTTCGCTGGTGAATTCTACCAAACATTCAAAGAATGCCAATAATTTTGAAACTCTTCCAAATAATTGAAGAGAAAGGAACACTTCCAAAATCATTTTACAAGATCAGCGTTACCCTAATACTGAAGCCAGACAAAGACACCACAAGAAAAGAAAATTACAGGCCAATATTCCTGAGGAACATAGATGCAAAAATCTTCAACCTAATACTAGTAAACTAGATTCAACAGCACATTAAAATAATCCTACACCATGACCAAGTGGGATTTATCCCTGGGATGCAAGGATGTTTCAACAAATGAAAATCAATTAATGTGAGACACCACATTAACAGAATGCGGGATAAAAATCACATGACCATCTCAATAGATGTAGAAAAGGCGTTTGATAAAATTCAATACGCTTTCATGATAAAAACTCTCAACAAAATAGGAATAGAGGGAAATTACCTCAACATAATAAAAGCTATATGTGGAAAGCCCACAGCTAACATCATACTCAACAATGAAAAACTGAGAGCTTTTCCACTAATATTCAGAAGAAGGCAAGGATGCCCACTTGCACCACTTCTTTTCAATATAGTACTGGAAGTACTAGCCAGAACAATTAGCAAGAAAAAAAGTAAAAGTCATAAAAATCAGAAGGGAAGAAGCAAAAGTGTCCCTGTTTGCAGATGATATGATATTATATATAGAAAACCCAAAGACTCCACACAAATAACTGTTAAACTAATAAATGAATTCAGTAAAGTTGCAAGATACAAAATCGTCATACAAAAATCAGTTGTGTTTCTATACACTAATAACAAACTATGAAAGGAAATTAGGAAAACAATCCCATTTACAATAGCGTCAAAAAGAATAAAATACTTTGGAATAAACTTAACTAAAGAAGTGAAAGATTTGTACACTGAACACTATAAAACTCTGATAAAAGAAATTAAAGAAAACATAAACAAATGGAAAGTCACCCATGTTCATGGATTAGAAGACTAAATATTGTTAAAATGTCCATACCACCCAAAGAGATCTACAAACTCAATGCAATATCTATCAAAATCCTCATGGCATTTTTTACAAAAAAAGAAAAAACAATTCTAAAATTCTTATGGAACCACAAAAGTACCTAAATAGCCAAAACAATCTTGAAGAACAAAGCTGGAGGCATCACACTTCCTGATTTCAAAATATATTACAAAGCTACAGTAATTAAAACAGTATGGAACTAGCATAAAGATAGACATATAGATCAATGGAACAGAATAGAGAGTCCAGAAATAAATCCACACGTATATGGTCAACTGATCTGCAACAAGGATGCCCAGAATACACAATGAAGAAAGAATAGTGTCTTCAGCAAATGGTGCTGGGAAAACTGGATGTCCACATGCAAAAGAATGAAATTGGACCCTTATCATACAGCATAAACAAAAACCAACTCAAAATGAGTTAAAGACTCAAACATAAGACTGAAACTGTAAAACTCTTAGAAGAAAACATAGACAGAAATCTTCATTACATTGGTCTTAGTAATTATTTCACGGATATGATACCAATAGCACAGGCAACAAAAGCAAAAATAGACTAGTGGGACTATAGCAAACTAAAAAGCTTCTGCACAGCAAAGGAAGCCATCAAGAGAGTGAAAAGGTAACATATGGAATGGGGAAAAATATTTGCAAACCATATATCAGATAAAGAAATAATTTCTAAAATACATAATGAACTCCTACAGCTCAATAGAAAAAATAATAATAACCGGATTAAAAATTGGGCTAAATATTTGAATAGATATTTTTCCAAAGAAGACATACAAATGGCCAACAGGTATAAGAAAAGATGATCAGTGTCGCTAAACATCAGGGAAACGCAGATCAAAACTACAATGAGATGTCACCTTGCACATGCTGGGATGGCTAGTCAAAAAAACAAAAGACAAGTGTCGGCGAGGATGTGAAGAAATCACAACACTTGTGTACAGTTGGTGAGAATGCAAAATAGTGCAGACACTATAAAAAACAGTATCAAGTTTCCACAAATAATTAAAAACACAACTACCATATAATCTAGCCATCCCACTTCTGGGCATTTGTTCAAAAGAATTGAGATAAGGATCCCGAAAAGATATTAACACTCCGTGTTCAATGCAGCACTATTCGCAATAACCAAGATGTGGAAACAATCTAAATGTCCAGCAACAGATAAATGGATTTTTTTAAAGTGGTATATATATGTGTGTGTGTATATATATATGCATATATATAATGGAACTTCATTCAGCCTTACAAAAGAGAGAAATCCTATGATATGCAACCACATGGATGAACATAGAGGACATAAAGTGAAATAAGCCTATTTCAGAAAGACAAACACTATACGATTCCACTTATATGAGGTATATAAAAGAGTCAACTCATAAAAGCAATGAATAGAATGGTGGTTTCCAGGGGCTGCAGGGAGGGGAAAATGAAGAGTTGCTAATCAGTGGGTATAAAATTTCAGTTACCCAGGATGAATAAATTCTAGAGATCTGCTGTACAACATTGTGCCTGTAGATAACAATACTGTATTATACACTTAAAAATCTAAGAGAGTAGATCTCATGTTAAGTCTTGTTACCTCAATAAATACCAAATAAATAAATAAATAAAAGGCAGATGGCAAATGGCATCTGCTGTGGAGAATGTAAGAGTTCTACTGTCCATGAATGTCAACCTTGCTGCTCTAATCTGCACAACTCTGCATGTGCTGCCTGCAGAGCAACCTGTTACTACGAGTCTTGTTCTATCTGAGTTTCCTACCTAACTTTCCAGGAAGCCTGATTTCTAGCTCCAGCAGAAGCACTTCCATCTCACCTGACAGTTTCCTGATCTTGGGCCTGGCCCTTCTTTGTCTGCTCCCACCCACACTGAGACAAGACAAAGACCTCACCTCCTCACTAGAGTTGAGTCCCAGAGTCCCCTTAGTCACCGACATGACTCACTCATGCTCAGTTTCCACAACCACTGTAGCCCAACCCAGGAAGCTTGATGGACACCAGAGATGGGGTTCCAGACTTCCTGAAAGTGATGCCTGCTGTCACATACCTCACCTCAAGCCCACCATTCCCAGGAGCCCTGATCCTAACACTTCTACCACATCCACTCTTAACTGGGCCTCCTAGAAACTAAGAGCTCATTCTGCCCTGGTGGAGCTAGTTAGTGAGGTCTGCACACATGAAAGGATTGAGATGTCATCTGGATGACTTAAAAAAATATTTTAAAGCTTAGAAAGAGGAAAGCTCTCAGTGGCCCAATATTTCATTGATGTCATTTCCAACTCTCAATGAGATGAGAAAATCAAATAATTCCACCTCCAAAGGGGTTCAGTTCAGCCTGGCTAGTTCAATTCCCTTTTGGACACAGGATTTGATATCCAGATTATCAAGGGCAATGCAGTTAAGGAAATAGAAACTGAGAGGTGTTAGTTAACTTTCCAGGCCAAAGTAAATCAGCAGCAAGTGACAAGTCCTGAATTTGAAGCCAATTCTGTCAGAGCCCCAAGATCTGCCTCAAAGCGTGAGGGAGAAGCTGAAGGGACAAGGCACCTTGTGTTGTAGGGGGAGGTAGTTTCTCTCTCTACAGTCACGGAATTTTAGAGCTGGAATTAACAGCAGGAATCCTTAGATCTAAGCCTCTCATTTTACCACTGAGGAAACTGAGACCCAGAAAAAGTAATCGACCTACTCAGGGTTAAACATCTATTTTTTAATAATTTGGAGAAAAGTGAAAACAGGAAACCAGTAAAATAGTTATAAACTTTGAGGACCTTGGAAGTAAAAGAGGGCCTGGTAGAAGAGGGAAGAAAGAGAGGAATTGCAGGGCAGGAGAGTGTGGACTCTGGAGCCAACCCTCTGACACTTCGTAGCTCTATGTCCTTGGGGAGTCAATTTCTCTTTATTCTTCACTTTATGAAACTATAAGAAGGCAAGCGCCCTAACGCAGAAGTACAACATCATGATAAAGATGATAATAAAAACAGTAATTATAGTAATAACATAAAATCATCCAAAGTACACTACGTATATGTTCTCACAGAATTCCTCTCAGGTGGGAGGTGACCATTTTATAGACGAAGAGACTGGGGCACCAATAGGTGAGGTAAACTTCCCCAGGTCTCACAGCTGCTAAGTGGTGGAGCCAGGTTCCAGGCACTTGGAGTCCAGAACCAGCTAGAGATACTGGACTTTTCACCTCCTGGAGCATTGGTATGTGCTGGCTCTGTCCAGTCTACTCAGGCTCCTTCAGGATCTTGACCTGGCTGGTCATAGTCACCTTGCTAAGACCCAGAACCCAGGTCTGACAAATGCCACTTTTGAGACAGTATACATAAACAGATTTCCATAGAGCAGAAGTTATATTCAAATACAAAACAATCAAAATAAACAAACAAAAAGATGAACACGCTAAAAAAAAGGAAGGAGGAGCCAACAAGCATGAAAATAGACACCACGTAGTAAAGTCATCGGGATCTTGAGAGGCCCTGTGCTGACACAAACACTAAGGTTAGAGATCAGAAAGAAAGGCGCACCCCCTAGACATTGACTAATGAGGCGTCTTTATGATTCGCATCCTCAGTTGTAGAAAACTTACTCAGTTTATTAATATTAGGTATTAGAGGACTCCACGTCTGTAAATATTCAGCTCTAAATCCATCCATGGAAAACAAAATAACTGGTGGCAAGTCAAATCTGAAAATGGAAAACAAAAAATTAGTCCATTATTTTGATGGGGAAAAAATAGACACTTTTCTATACTACTTACAATTCTATAAATTAGAAAATGCTTACAAAGTACAGTAAGAAAATAGTTATAGGTCAAATTTTCCTTTCTCTTGCTAAAAATTATTTCCCTTAACAGTCTGTACTTCCAGTATCTTAGTAATCTCTAACATAAATGTACAATATTTTTTTTTAAAAAGTGTGACATAAATTATCTGAATCTTTCAACTTTAAGGTCTACCAACCTTTGAGTTCTAGAGTTTAAATAACTTTGGCTAACTTTCTTTATTCCCATTGGCTCCTTGGCATTGGCGGTCTCTGAGAGCCAGGTATGACAGGTATGAAATTTCTCTAGCCCCGAGAGTCTATAATGAAAGGCAGTGTGCTGTGGAGAGGATGGAAGGGTTTTGGCCTCAGCAAGACTTGAGTTCAACTCTCTGCTTCATTCTTTATGAGCTGCTTGACACTAAACAGTTACTCAATCTCTCAAAGTTCAATCCCAACCCACTTGGGAATCATTACAACACAGCACATTATTATCACTGCCTCACCTCAAATATATTTAGTATTTTACGGTGAGAGGTATACACGGAGCTAATTAATTGTAGTTTTACAACAGAGGTCAGCAGCATACAAGCAGAGCATTAACAAAACATCACCAGAAACCAGGTTCTAGATTGCAGCCCTTTCCCAATTCTGGCTTTGGGCAATGAGCCAAAAGAAATGATAACCGAATTCAACGCTCAAACTTAAACATTATAAAAGTTAAAATTATTCTACCATCTTTTTTATATAATTATGAATGGAATTTAGGAAGTTTGCAGCTTATGAGGTATTTTATTATTCTAAAGTCTACATGTTTAACTCTTTATTCTAATATCTCTTTATTCTAATATCTAATAATACTAATGACTCTTTAATTAATATTAACCTTAAAAGCATTACAATCTCTTTTTAGATGAGTATTTAAGTTAAAATGATGGAAGGTAACTTTTGGGTTGTAGCCAGAGACTGTCTTTTTTTCATTCAATGTTTTTCTCATTTTTAAAATTTTACTTGTATTTTATATACATACACACACACACTTTTCAGAGTTTCATAAATTTTTCCTAACTGAACTCCACTGTGTGGCATCACCCAGATCAAGAAATGGAATGTTACTAGCACCCTAGAATCCTGCCCCCACACTCCCCTCTAATCGCTAGCCTCTGCCAACCACACCTCCACCCATGGTGATCACCATCTTGACTTCTAACGGCATAGATTAGTTGTGTCTATTTTTGTACTTATGTTTACATGCAAACAGAATCATAGAGTACATATTCTGTCATGTCTGGCTTCTTTCACTTAACATTATGTTTGAGATTCATCCACATTGTTGCATGTAGTTGTAGATCATTCATTCTCATGGCTGTCTGGCATTCCAGTGAATGAATAAAGCACAACTTATTGATTCTCGTGTTGGTGGGTATTTGGGTACTTTCCAGTTCAGGGCTATTATAAATAGCAATGATGAACACAGTAAGTTTGTTTTAGATTCCAAACATAATGCATGCAAGTGAGAATGCAAAAGAAATTATTTTCAACACTATGCTCAAGCAGTATCACATCTAAATTTTTTAACAAGAACATATTTTTCCAAGAAATTTGGTTAGAATAAGTCTCTAAAAATTCTGACAAACACCCAATATTATTATAAAGAAAATTCTGAATGCTGATAGCAGCTAAAAATAAGAAGAATAATTTCAGTTTTTTTCAATGTGCTTGAGTAAAGCTAGAAAAAATATCAGTGTAGCAACCTAATTCCACATTGTGAATGAACACATAACGTGAGCATTTCAGTGTATATAAACTATACCTTGAAAAATAAAAATGGAATATTGGGACTGTTTTAACTACAATGTGTAGAAAATTCATCAAGAAATTAAAGTGGTATATTGCAATTTGCATTGGAAAATACTTATTTCTTTCACAAAGTTATTAGCATAATGCTGATTTAAAAATTTATATTCATCAATACATGATTAAAATAATCTTGCAGCTGAAAAACAGGGTCAAACATCTGTGGGGTCAAGATGTTGACTTAATTCTTACAAGAAATCTTCTGAACTTGGCCATCATTATTATTCTGATTTTATACATGAAGTTCAGAGAAGTGACTAATGCAAAGTCCCACGAGCAAAACCAGGACTCAAACTCAAGTCTCCTTTTTATTCTAAATTTTTGGTCTTCTACCCAGAGGCTGCTGAAGAGGACAGCTGGATCGGAGGATTGCGGTAAACCAACGTAGCATGGTACAAAAACAGACAGGTTATCCACACACATTTTTTAAATGAAATAATGCTATTTACAAATGCCTCTACCAGTTCTTCCCATAACCAGGTATTCTTTTCTCCTTCTTCTTCCTCACCATCATCCTCTCACTGCTTGGGCCAGAAGACTGAAGTAGGTGAAGGGCAGAAGGGGCAACTGAGGGAAAGGGGAAATCCACCCTGACTCTGAGGTGATGTTGGGCACATTTCCAGGGCTAGGCAAGTGTGGGAAACAGCCATCATACATATGTGGAGGAGATGCATGGAGGAGTGGGGTGAGGGGTGTTACCTCACGGGTCATCACCTGTGCCCACCTGACAAAGTCCCCCTCCTCCATTCTTCAAGGTCCACCTTTCCCTGTGAGGACTTCCATGGACAAACCTCCTCCCCTTCCCTCAGTAAGAACAAATTTGAGGTGCCAGGATGTTCACAGAAAAGAGTTCCAGCTGGAGTAATTTAGATAGAAATTCTAGGCCTGACAATACGACCTTGAGAATGTTAGGATAAAGACTTCAACAAATTTTTTAAGTCATTGTTGTAAGACAGGAATGTAATAAATTAATATAAAAATGCTTTGTAAACAATAAAGCTAACAAAAGTCGTTATGAGTTTGAAGCCACAAGGAATCTAATCTTTTGTTAACTTTTTTATTTTAAAATGTAAACAGAGCTACATTCCCGTGTGCCATCCGGTAAAAGAGGATAAAAACCCCCAGAGCATTCTCACCCCTCTGGACACTGAGGCTGCTGGGCTGTGCCACACTCTTCATTCACCCACGGGCTTTCTCCTGAAAAGCATCAGATCAAAAGCTTTAGACGGCTGCCCCAGAGACAACAGAAGGGAAACAAATGTTCAATGGACATGATCTTTCCAAACTACTTAATTCCTGTTACTCCAATGACTAAATTCTTCCGGAATGTGTTTAGTGCTATTTCACATGTTTGCAAGGTCATTGCCTCTAGTGCCTCGCTCGATCAGAAATCTACACTAACTGAATACCAGGAAACCCATCTTTACTGAGAAAAACAAAGGGGTTTCCTCTAGCCTAAAAGGGACAATTTCTTCTTCCTTTTCTTAATAATGTTTTTTTCCTCATGGACAATGTTTTCCAACTGCTTAAAAAAAATGACTTTAATAAATATGGATATACAGTATAAAGTAAAGAGAAAAGAAAGCACGAAAAAAAAAAAAAAGGAAATGGCCAATGAGAATAATTGATATCAAATGGGCAAAAGTGAAAAAACAAACAGTTAAGATCTTAACTAAAAAATTCTTACTCCACGGATGTTACTGGTTATAGAACACTCAGCTAATTAATGAAGTAGAAATGATAGAATATGAATGTCATCATTTGCAACACCTGTGGATCTAGGCAGTGATCATCAACAGCTAACATCCCCAAAAAAGAGACAAGATGTGCCTCTTAATGGAAGTAATACCTCCTCCTATGAAATATATGTGCTAAATAAATAAATAAAACCTGAATCTAAACGGTCCTTTGATTCTAACTACCAATTTTCAAGAAACATTGGAGAGGACAAACTGCTTAAGTCACAGGACATGCAATCTGCAAAACCCAGACAGGAAAACTCTACAGGACAAATGACTCATTTCTCCAACATGTAAATTGCAAGGGGAAAAAAGGTGGAAGAAAGAATCTACTTTTAAAGGACTTAAAATATATCATCCTGTTGCAATGTATGAAATCGATTTCAATCTTACTTCAAACAATCTTTTTAAAAAATATTATGAAACAAACAGAAAAATTTGAACACTGGGTATTTGATGACAATAAATAATTATCAATGATATTTTTAGATATATTGATGGTATTATAATTTTCTTAAATCTTTATCTTCTTTAGATATATACTGAAAATATTTACAGATGAATGATATTAACTCTAGAGTTTGCTTTGAAATAATCTAAAGTTTGGGGAGATAGGTTGGGGGGGAATAAAGTGTATATTTTATTATCAAAAAAAATTCCAAAACTTGGAAGTAAGCAAAAGGAGGACTGATTACTAAATTTCATTTTAATGTCATGGTAGGAATTATCTAAAAAGCCCAACTACAGATTATCTAATTACCTAGGAGTATATACCTTTACCCAGCTTATTCTTTACAATTCACTTTACAACTCAGTAGTGGTAGCAGTTAATTGGTAGGTACGAATAGCCATATAACTGCTTCTTGTCTGATAACAAATAATTTGCCCTGTAGAAATACAAATCATTTCTGTCCCACCAGAAATTAGAGTTTTAGTGATTTTATTCCAACATTCTTTCAGTGCCTATATATTCTTAGTCTCACTGATTCTCTTTGAGCCAGCTTAACATTCCAGTTGGTTAACTCATTAATGACTTAATAAGTCTTTGACATCTTCACTTTACATTCATATGAGTCTTGTTTTTATGTTTCTGAAAATTATACTGTGTCAATATGAGACAAGATAGGCCATGAGTTGATCATTGCTGAAGCTGGGTGACAGACATACAAGGAAAAGATCATACTATTCTCTCCTTTGTATATGTTAGAAATTTATCATAAAGTTTTAAAAAATTCTTAACTTAAAATATAAAAGTAACTAGCTGTTGATTTCTTACACAAAAATTTTTCAAATCCCCTCAAACTCCTATCTGAAGGTATAATTTTGGTAAAAATCATTTAACATCTTTAAAGTATTGAATCCTTAGAGTGAGAAAACATTTACATTTATTTAAATAATAAACTGAAATGACTAAATTAACTCCATCAAAGTAATCAGTTAGTAATGGCAAACTTCAACACTGCTTATAACAATTACTTTTGTTTCTGTTAAATTCAAACAGTCTTGTGCAATGAATTCTGTGGGAAAATTTACCGCATGACATGAGGATCAGTCTTGAGATAAAAAGTTAAGAATTACAAAATTGGGAAAGAAGGTGGGAGAATATAGAGGTCAGAGGTAGTATGGTCAGTTAACTTGTTAGAGAAATAAGCAAACTAAAAACCATACTTGCCTTTATCAATTTAGAGAGATTTTTAATGATACAATATTCACCATAAATATAAAACAATTATCATTTAAAAACAGAGTTACCATTTCAGGCTTTTGTTTTCCTTTCTGATTGCCCTTTTTAGCTGATTTTTCAATAATATTTTGCATAAAAATTGATTCCTCTGCTAGTGCAAAACTTATTTTCTACTAAGGGATTATAGTTAATAATGTTTCTACGATAACATTTTACTCCTTTTTAAAAAATCAGAATTCAACCAAATCCTTTTTTTTTGTCTAAAAATATTAAAACTGTAAGTTAGTTAGCTCTACTGGATGTAGTGTTATGAAAAAGGCATTGATAGCTTGAAGCAATTTTGTTGCTATGTGTATAAGTGCATTTTTCATAAATATCATCAGATGTTCTGAGGGATTGGTGATTTAAGAAAAAAATCTGCACCGTCTATAAAGTGGCAAGGGGGTGGCATCAGAGGTGAATAACCTGGATTAGAATTTTGGCTCTGCGTTAACTCTCTGAGGGCCCTAAATCAGTAATTGAACCACTCAGGACACAATCGTTTCAACAATAACATTGGTTTAATGGACTGATGTTTGGGCCAGATAATCTTTTTCGTGATGTTTTAACTTTAGGATCTGCCATCTGGTGTCCCAAACCACAAGTCTAGCAGAGTCAATGGACTGAAAAAGACCTCGTCTTACAGAGAAATACAGGACTTGAGGCTTTCTCATCTTTTCTATAATATCTACGCTATGAGCTCTCTTCCTCTATGGGGCACAAACCACATTTCTTCCCACAGTAAACACATGTGGTCTTTGCTTCTATATGGACTAGCTAAAGATTCTCTGACTTATTTTAATTTTTGCAGCCCAAGCCAGCTTTAGGTCACTGAACTCTCAGAGGCAAATGGGTTGACATCCTTTGCTTACCTTGGCAAACACTCTTATAGTTAGTACAGCAGTCTTTCCTCTGCAAACAGTCATCTGAACAGGAGCAAAGGCTGGATTCTAGTCTGGTCTCCCCACAACGAAACTTATTGCATGTCCATATTCGAGCTGTAAAATTACACACTTTGGTTCTGAGCATTTAAATTAAGTATCCAATACCAAAAATATAAATTTCATGCATTTCTCCCTGTATTATTGTACAGTCAAATTCTCAGTTTATCTGCATTAATAAATGAAAACACATAATACAAATAAGGCACAATCCACCACTTTCACCTCTGAGTCTGGAGAAACTCTGAACACCAGTCCTATTCCCACCCAGGGGTAGGAGCTCCCGATGGTGAAGAACCACTAACCCTGAGTGATTGCTGCCACTCAAGAGCAGCTTTGCCCAGGCTTGTCTAAGGACAGGCAGCAAGGAAGAGACAGTGACAACAGAACTAACAAGAACACAGTCAGGTCTGTAAGAATGTAGGCAGGTCAGGGTGCCTGCCAGCTGAGAGTGACAGAAGTGGTAGATCAGCTCCTACCATGCCTCTCCTGTTCTCCCAGGCTATGTACTTAGTATGAGATCAGTTTAAATAAGTCCCAATGCTAAAAACAACAAGAGGCTGGACCGAGGCTACTTCCCAGTGTACCAGCTAGGAAACGGTGACTAAAATCAATGTCAGCCCTGTGCTTAGACAAATACTGACTGCTGTGTGACTGCTGTGTGCTTCAGTTGTACACAGAGTTCTTCATTCCTCATTATTTAGTATTTACTTAGAAAGAAAAGATTTTGGGAGATTAAGCAAAGGGAACACAGATTTTATTTAGACTAGGTTATCCCCTCCCTCCTGCCCTTTTCAGAGAGCATAGTGTAAGGAGCTCTACTGTTCTAATCTTCACTCTCCTCGACCCTCTAGACTCCCCAACTGCCCTGATTTCTCAGAAAATCAAACATCACAAACTGTGTCTTCCACCTAGAGAACAAAAGTTCTTAAGTTGTGTTCTGTGAACACTGGCACCAGAATCACCAAGAATCACCAGCTTTCTTAATAAGCCTTATGCACCTGAAATTTGAGAACCACTACAAATGAAACCAAATAAGAGGATTAACTTAAGCCATAGTAAAACTCCATTGAAATAGATGTAATTATACAGCATTTCATCTGCTATAGACTGTTATTCCTCAGCCTCAATTAAATAAGTGTGGACTCCGCATTTGGCACTCTAAAGGGAGACATGATAATACTAGACCTTGTATACAAGGTATTATGGGTTGAAATGTGTCCCCCTGAAAAAATTTTGAAGTTCTAACCCCCGTTACTGTGAATGCAACCTTACTTTAGAAAAGGATCTTTGCAGATAGCCAAGTTACAATGAGGTCATTAGGGTGGGCCCTAATCCAGTATGACTGGTGCTCTTATAAAAAGGGTAAGTCTGGACATGGACACACCCAGAGGGAGGACTGTGAAGACACAGGGGGAAGCCCATGTGAAGGTGAAGGCAGAGTTTGAACTTAGGCTGCCACAGGGCAAAGAATGCCAAGATTGCCAGCAACCCCCCAGAAGCTTGGAGAGAGGCATGGGGCAGAGTCTCCCTCACAGTCTTCAGAAGGAAGCAACCCTGCCAACACCTAGATCTTGGATTTCTAGCTTCTAGAACGGTGATAAAATGAATTTCTGTGGTTTAAGCCACCCAGTTTGTGGACTTTATTATGGCAGCCCTAGCAAACTAATACACAAGATGTAAGGTGAGCATTTGTGCATGCATTAATGATAGCACCATCAACATGCTAATAAACTTAATCTCAGAATTCATACTTGATTCCACACAGGTGTCTTGAAAATCCCAGCAGCAGTCACCTCGGTCTTGACATCGCACATCACACCAGCAGCCCTCCAATCCTCTAAATGAAGAATCAAAGCATTTTTTCCTGCAGCTGCCTGTAGAATGAAGGAAATAAGGAAACAAACACTTAGAAGGTATCCAATATCTCATAGACAGATGGTGGAAGCACACAGAAGTACTAGCACAGACAATGCAGACAAATAGGTAATTTTTATTGTGCTGTATGATCCATCAGTGCAAAGTAATAAGTAATGAGTGACAAATAATGAGTGATTTTTCCCAGGGCCCCAGAGAGGTCCCAGACTCAGAGACATCAGGCACCATTAGACGAAGGTAGGAGGGACAGGCAGAGGCTAAACACAGTGGAATCAGTTGAAAGTCTGAATATGGAGCAGTGACTACACACTCCACTTCCTACTACAGAGTAGAAGGATCATAATCTGGAGGAATTCAGGAGGAGTGGCTCTCATCACAGAGACAGCAGACATAGAAGATGAGCTACAATGAGAAAAGATGAACAAGCCTTACTCTTAAATGTGAACAGATAATTACAGATATCTGAGGATGACAGGAAGCATCCAACATAAAAGACAAAGACCAAAACAAGAAAAAAAGAAAAACTTGGTTGAAAGGGAAATTATGCAGGGAGCGGAAGAGTTACACACATGCACACACACACACACACACACACACATACGCTTAAGTAATATTCAGATCCTCTGAAAAGAGAAGATACTGCATCCATGAAATAAGAAAGAAAGCTTAATCAAAAAGAGAGAAATAGTGAGTGACGTCAGCATCATGGAGGACTGAGCTCTTCCCTTAGCCGTTCTCCTCTAAGATACAATGAAAAGAACATTCATAAACCAACAGAGCACCTTGATACAACACAATAGACATCTGAGAGATCCACACAGCCATACGTCTCTAGATGGGGGTGCTGGACCTTCCCGGGAGGCAGTGGAAGGAGGTAAAGGGATCTCCTCTCCCTCCCGAGCAGCAGTGATCTAGGGCACAGGACCTTGCACGGCAGCCAGCATGCGACCCTAAGAGGAGAAGGGGGGAAAGGCCAGCCCTACACGGGACTGCTCTCACTCTTGGAGTTGCCTCCCAACCCATGGGAATGCTCCACACTGAGGCAGCTAAGCAACTTGGGGGGGCGGCGTCCCCACCAAGCTGAGCAGCCCAGGCAGGCAAAGAGGGCAGAGTGGAAGCACATGGGATCACGTGTGTGAAAGAAAGCACCCCTCTTGCCTCGCGCACCAGATCAGACAGTTAGCCAGAGCAGGGGATCTCTGCCAGAGCGCCTGTGCCTACATGTGTAAAGCAGCAGTGACCAGCGGAAAAATGCAGACAGGGCCTGTCAGCACAGCTTGCAACAGACAGGCACAACTCCCAAGGGTCGCAGCGGGCTCAGAAAACACAGCACTTAGCCCCCAAGTGGCAGCAGGTGGAATCTGTGGCCAGATACTACCACTATGTGATGGAAAAAGTCCAATCCGTAAAGTAGTATGAAGAAGTATATTAACACTCCAGACCAGAAGGAAAATGGCAAGCACCCAGAAATCAATCCTGAAGTCACAGAAACTTACAACCTAAATGACAGAGAATTCAAAATAGCTATCATAAAGAAATTCAATGAGTTACAAGAAAACTCACAAAGACAGTTCAATGAAATCACAAATAAAATTAATGAACAGAGGGAATTCTTCACAAAACAGATTGAAACTATAAAAAAAATAGGAAATTGTGGAGATGAAAAATACAATGAATGAGACAAGGTAAAACCTGAAGTCCTTAAAAAACAGAGCTGATATTATGGAGGATAGAATTAGTAATACAGAGGACAGAAAAAATAAATGCTTCAGAAGGAGGAGGAGAGAGATCTAAGACTAAAAAGAAATGAAGAAATTATCCAAGAAATATCAGACTCAATTAGGAAATGCAACATAAAGATTATAGTTATTCCAGAAGGAGAAGAGAGGGAGAAAGGAGCAGAGAGCTTGTTCAAAGAAATAATAGCTGAGAACTTCCCAAACCTGGGGAAGGAGCTGGAATTATATGTAAATAAAGCTAATAGAACTCCTAATTACATCAACGTAAAAAGACCTTGTCCAAGGCATGTATCAGTAAAACTGGCAAAAGTCAATGACAAAGAAAAAATATTAAGGAAGGCAAGGCAGAAGAAAATAACCTACAGAGGAATATTTATCAGGCTTTCAGTGGATTTCTTGGCAGAAATGTTACATGCTAGAAGAGAGTGGAATGATATCTTCAAAATTCTGAAAGACAAAAACTTTCAGCCAAGAATACTCTAGCCAGTGAAAACATCCTTTAGATAAAATCGAGAAATAAAAACTTTCCCAGATAAACAAAAGCTGAGGAAGTTCATCGCCACAAGAAGCTCCCTACAAGAAATGATCAATAAGGCCTTCATATCTGAAAAAAAAAAAAAAGCGTTTACAAAGCCTTGAGCTAGAAGATAAATAGACAAAATCAGAAAACTACAGTTCTCTATCAGAACAGGTTAGCAAACACTTAATTATAACATTAAAGATAAAGAGAATGAAAACATCAAAAATAACTATAATCACGTAATTCTAATCACAAACTCATAACACAAAATGGAATAAGTTGTGACAACAATAACTTAGATGGGAAAGAGAAAATGGACGAAACGTGCTTAGAGTAAGGAAATGAGAGGCTATCAGAAAATGGACTATCTCATCTATGAGATCTTTTATACAAACCTCATGGTAACCACTAAACAAAAAATGAGAACAGAGACACAAATGATGAATAAAGAGAAACTGAGAAAACCATCATAGAGAACCACCAAACTGAATTGGCAGTTGGAAATATACCAGATAAGAAACAAGGGAAATATAGAACAACAAGAAAACAAGTGATAAAATGGCAGTATTAAGCCCTCATGCATAAACAATCACTCTAAATGTAAATGGATTGAATTCTCCAATCAAAAGACACAGAGTGGCTAGATGGATTTAAAAAGAAGACCCAACAATATGCTGCCTCCAGGAAACACATCTCAGCTCTAAAGACAAACACAGGCTCAGAGTGAAGGGATAGAAGATGATACTCCAAGCTAATAGCAACCAAAAGAAAGCAAGTGTTGCCATACTTATAACAGACAAGTAGACTTCAAGATAAAAAAGGGAATGAGAGACAAAGAGGGACAGGATATAATGATAAAAGGGAGACTCCACCAAGAGAACATAACACATATAAATATATATGCACCTAATACAGGATGGAAAGGGAGCAACTATTAACAGATATAAAGGGAGAAATTAACAGCAACACAATAATAGTGGGGGACCTCAACACTCAACTTACATCAATGGATAGATCAGCCAGACAGAAAGTCAATAATGAAATAGTAGAATTAAGTGAAAAACTAGATCAGATGAACTTAGGAGATATACATAGAACATTCCATCCCAAAACAGTAGAATACACATTCTTCCCAAGTGCACATGGAGTATTCTTAAAGATAGATTATATGTTGGGAAACAAGGCAAGCCTCAATAAATTTAAGAAGACTGAAATCACATCAAGCATCTTTTCCAATCATAATACTATGGAACTGGAAATCAACTACAAAAAAGCTGGAAAAGTGACAAATATGTGGAGATTAAATAACATGTTACAACAACCGAAGGATCAATGAAGAAATTAAAGGAGAAATCAAAAATATCTGGAGACTAATGAAAATGAAAAAACACCATACCAATTCCTATGGGATCCAGCAAAAGCAGTCCTGAGAGGGAAATTCATAGCAATACAGGCCCACCTTAACAAACAAGAAAAACTGCAAATAAGTCATCTTAAACTTCACCTAACAGAACTAGAAAAAGAAGAACAAACAAAGCCCAAAGTCAGTAGAAAGAGGGAAATAATAAAAATTAGAGCAGAAATAAAGGAAACAGAAACTGAAAAAAAAAAAACAAAAAAACAGTAGAAAGGATCAATGAAACTAAGAGCTGATTCTTTGAGAAGATAAACAAAATTGACAAACTGTTAGCCAGATTAACTAACAAAAAAGGGACAGAAGGCTTAAATAGATAAAAATAGAAGTGAAAGAGGAGAAACTACAACAGATACCACAGACATACAAAGGATTATAAGAGAATACTATAAAAAACTATGCTGACAAATTGAATAACATAGAAGAAATGGATAAATTCTTAGACTCATAGAACTCCCAAAACTGAATCAAGAAGAAATAGAGAATCTGAATAGACCAATCACAGGTAAACAAATTGAAACAGTAATGAAAAACCTCCACAAAAATAAAAGTCCAGGACCAGATAGCTTCTCTAGAGAATTCTACCAAATATTCAAAGAAGATTTAATACCTATCCTTCTCAAACGATTCCAAAAAATTGAAGAAGATAGAACAATTCCTAACACATTCTATGAGGCCAACATCACCCTGATCCCAAAGCCAGACAAGGACAACACAAAGAAGGAAAATTACAGGCCAATATCGCTGATGAACATGGATGCAAAAATCCTCAACAAAATATTGGCAAACTGAATACAGCAATACATTAAAAGGATCAGACACCATAATCAAGTGGGATTTATACCAGGGATGCAGGGATGGTTCAACATCTGCAAATCAATCAATGTGATACACCACATTAAAAAATGAGGAAGAAAAATCACAGGATCATTTAAATAGATACAGAGAAAGCATTTGAAAAGATTCCACATTCACTTATGATAAAAAACTTTCAATAAAATTGGTATAGAAGGAAAGTACCTCAACATAATAAAAGCCATATATGACAAATCCACAGCCCACATACTCAATGTTGAAAAACTGAAACCCATCCTTCTGAAAACAGGAACAAGACAAGGGTGCCCACTCTCACCACTCTTATTCAACATAGTACTGGAGGTTTACACCAGAGCAATTAGGCAAGAAAAAGAAATAAAATGTATCCAAATAAGAAAGGAAGAAGTGAAACTCTTCCTGTTTGCAGACAACATGATTATATATGTAGAAAACCCTAAACAATCCATCAGAAAACCATTAGAAATAATCAACAACTACAGCAAAGTTGCAGGGCACAAAATCAGCTGACAAAAATCGGTTGCATTTTTATACTCTAATAATGAACTAACAGAAAGAGAACTCGAGAATACAATCCCATTTACAATCACAATGAAAAGAATAAAATATCTAGGAATAACTTCAACCAAGGGGGGAAAGACCTACACACCGAAAACTATAAGACATTATTGAAAGAAATCAAAGAAGACATAAAGAAATAGAAAGATATTCCATGCTCATGGATTGGAAGAATAAACATAGTTAAAATGTCCATATTACCTAAAGCAATCTATAGATTCAATGCAATGCCAATGACATTCTTCACAGAAAAAGAACAAAAAATCCTAATATTCATATGGGCAAGAAAAGACCCTGAATAGCTAAAGCAATCCTAAGAAAAAAGAACAAAGCTAGAGGCATCACAATCCCTGACTTCAAAATATACTACAAAGCTATAATAATTAGAACAGCATGGTACTGGTACAAAAACAGACACAAAGATCAATGGAGCAGAATTGAAAGCCCGGAAAGAAAAGCACACATCTACGGACAGCTAGTCTTCAACAAAAGAGCCAAGAACATACAATAGAGACAGGAAAGTCTCTTCAATGAATGGTGTTGGGAAAACGGGACAGCCACGTGCAAAAGAATGAAAGTAGACCACTATCTTTTGCAATACACAAAAATTAACTCAAAACGGATTAAAGACTTGAAGATAAGACGTGAAATCATAAAACTCCAAGAAGAAAATATTGGCAGTATGCTCTTTAAAATCAGTCTTAGAAGAATTTACTCAAATTCCATGTCTACTTAGGCAAGGAAAACAAAAAAAATAATAAATAAATGGGACTTCATCAGATTAAAGAGCTTCTACAAGGCAAAGGAATCCAGGAACAAAACAAAAAGACAGCCCACAAGTTGGGAGAAAATATTTACAAATCATATACCCGACAAGGGGTTAATCTTCAAAATATATAAAGAACTCATATAAATCAACAACAAATAAACAACCTGATCAAATAATGGGCAAAGGATATGAACAGATGCTTTTCCCAAGAAGATATACAGATGGCCAACAAGCGCCTGAAATATGTTCAACATCACTAATCATTAGGGAAATGTAAATCAAAATAAGGAGATATCACCTTACACCTGTTTGAATGGCTATAATTACCAAGACAAAAAATAAAAAATGTTGGAGAGGATGTGGAGAAAAGGGAACCCTCATACATTGCTGCTGGGAATGTAAACTGGTGCAGCCACCATGGAAAACAGTATGGAAATTTCTCAAAAACTTAACAATAGAAATACCATATGCCCCAGCTATCCCACTACTGGATATTTATCCAAAGAACTTGAAGTCAACAATTCAAAGGGACTTATGCACCCCTGTGTTCACTGCAGCATTATTTACAATAGCCAAGATGTGGAAGCAACCCAAATGCCCATCAACTGATGAATGGATAAAGAATATGTGGTATATATCCACAATGGAATACTACTCAGCCATAAGAAAAGACAAAATAGTCCCATTTGCAACAACATGGATGGGCCTTGAGGGTATTATGTTAAGTGAAATAAGCCAGACAAAGAAAGACAAACACCACATGATTTCACTCATATGTGGAAGATAAATAAACACATCGATGAAGAAAACAAATTAGTGGTTACTAGAGGGGAAAGGGTTTGGGTGTGGGCATAAGGGGTAAAGGGCACATACGTATTCTGATTTACCAATAATAATGTACAACTGAAATTTCACAATGCTATAAACTATTATGACCTCAATAAAATAATAATGAATAAAGAGAGAAAGAAATAACATTCAGGGTGCTCTTGGAAATAAAAACATGAGAGCAGTAATAAAAAATTCAATAGAGGGGTATGGTAGGGAGAATTATGGTTCCCAAGAAGATTCTATGCCCTAACCCCCAAGGTGTGAATATGTTGCCTTACATGGCAAAAGGACTTTGCAGATGTAATTAAGGCTACTATTTAGTTGACCTTAAAACAGGGAGGTAGTACCTTAAAGTGAAAACAAAGAAAATGGAGATGATATTATCAAAGAAATCACGTTATAAAATTTCCCATAACTGAAGAGCATAAATTATTACAACAAAATTATCCAGTCATATATATATAAAGGGTCACAAGTCAGAATGGTTTCAAATTTGTTAAAAGCAACGCTGGAAGCTAGGAGACAGGAAAGTAATGTCTTTAAATTTCTAGAGGAAAATTATTTTCATCTTAGAATTCAACATCTAGCCAAACTCTCAAGTGTTAGGCTAAGATGATGAAGACGTCTTTAGATGGGTAAGAACTCAAGTGATGTCTCTCATGCATCCTATGTTAGGAAGCTACTGAATGATGTTCTTCAGCAAAATGAAGTAAAACAAAAAAAGAGATCCAAAAAATATGAGATCCAGTACAATGGAGAAGCTAGGGAAACACCAACCACACACCAAACAAACCAAGAGAGCAAGCAACACAGATTGGAGCAGGAGAACAGAGAAACAAAAATTAAAATTAAAGATATCACTCTATACCCAACTTTAGACTACCAAAATGAGGGAGCCAGATAGTGCCAAGCGTTGGTGGGGATGCGCGGTAAAGGCAGGGTAGGCTGTAGCAGCCATTCTAGAAAGAAATGGGACTACTTATCCAAAAAAAAAAAAATGTAAACTCTAAGATCTAGGACTTCCATTCCTGGGTGTGTGACAAAGCAAATCTCACACAGGTCCCTAAGGGAACCTGCAGGATTTACATGGTGTTAGGGAACTAAAGTTACCTGGGTATCCAGCACTGAGAGAGGGCATAAGTTAAATGGCATGTTGGATACACTCCGAAGAGTCTATATAGTAAGTAGATAGATGCATAAGAATTGATGCATGCATAGCAATTTAGATGGATCTTAAAAAACATTCAATGAGAAAGTAAGGAAAAAAAAGGTTTATATACCATTTACATAAAAGGCCTTCAGATTTTTACATTCATTCTCCTCCTTTGAAACATTTTCCACACTTGGCTTCCAGGACCCAACAATCACCTGGCTTTCCTCCCACACTCCTGGCTGCTCCTTCCTAGTCTCCTTCTGTGTTTTTTTTATTCCCCTCATCTTCCCAATCCTTTAAGGTTGGCATACCCTGGTCACATCGCTTTAAATCCCATCTATCATGCTGAGAGTCACCACATCGTAAGTCCAGCCAGGAGTCGCCCTCTAAAGTCAGCCTCAACTACCACCCAACCACCATCAAGACTTTTCTACTTGAACATCTAGTAGATGTTTCAAATTTAACACTTCCCAGACTGAGCTCCTGATTATTTTCCCCAAACTGCTCCTTCTACAGTCCTCCCCATCTCAATTACGGAAATGCCACATTTTCAGATGTTCATGCCAAAAAGCTTGAGGTCACTCTTGACTCCTCTCTTTCTCACTTCACAGCCAATTTGTCAATAAAATCTATCCACTACATCAAAAGATATCCAGAAACCAAATACTTCTCACCAATTACAATGCCCCACCCTGGTCTGAGACACAAGGCCTGTCTGTATTATTGCAATAATTTCCTAACTGGTCTCTCTCCTTCTCCTGGTCTCATTCTGCCATTTGTTCATAACACAGCAGCCTGAGTGACTGTGTGAAAAGCAAACTGCACATGTCATTCCTCTGCTCAAAACCTCCAATCACCTCCCATCACACTCAGAAGGGAAGCCGAAGGCCACACTGTGGCCCACCAACCCCTCTCTGATCTGGTTTCTCTTGGTCCATCTCGTTTTATGACTCCCTCCCTCTAGTCCTCCTAGTTCTAGCTCACTGATCTTCCTGTTATTCCCTAAATGGTGTTCTTTACACACCAGGCAAGCTCTGGCCCTGGCCCTTCACACTTGCTGTTCCCTCTTGCCTGGACTGTTCTTCCCCAAAATATCCCTGTTTCCCCCTCACCTCCTTCAGCTCTTTAGAAAAGCTACTTCATACACACAGCCCACCCTGCCTTGACTCAATATTTCATATTCCCCTTTTCAGGTTTACTTATCCCTTAGCATTTTCTCCATCATATTATATATATTTTGCTTATTTATATTTTTATTGTCTGTCTTCCCTGCTAGAATATAAACTCTTTGAAGGATTTTTGTCTGTTATCTTCACCACTGTATCCCCAGTAATTGGAATAGTACCTAGCACATAGTCAGTGCTCAGTTGTTAAAGAATAAATAAAAAGTATGTGCATGCATAATAATAAATTTGTAAGAATGCTTACCAACTCAAGCTAAAAAACCTAGTTTAAAAACTCACAGTAGAAAAAAATAGATTGCCTATGAAGAGTGGGTTAACTGGAGCAGAGAGTGGTGAAAGTGGTCCAGAGTGGGCTATTAGGACACAGTTGTGGTGGAAGATAGAGGGGGGATGAACATGTTAAGGACGTTGGCAAAGAGGGACTGGAGTTAAATATCAAGGGGAGGGCAGGGGGAAGGGAGCAATGCCACCTGAGGGCTGATGGACTGAGATGAAAGGAGAATAAGGAACAACGACTGTGGGAAGCCAGCCAGTGGGTGTGCTAAAGGAAGGAAGGGAGTGAAAGAGGTGGAATAACGTCAGATTTTGTTCGGAGATTAGTATATGCCTCTTGCAATTAGTTTAAGTGATTTGTGGGATAAAATAAGCAAGAAATGACACCCATTTGTGTACACTAACATCAGAATACTACTACCAGAATGGCCTGCCGACATCTGTTAGATCTAGGACTGGTACTATAGTTGAGAAATGCAAGAGCCAAGTGACCAAGAAAAGACGGTAACTTTCCAGCTAATGTCCACGTTTTCCGTTCCACTGTGCTCCCCTGTTACACGAGGGGTCCTGAGTGCTCATAAATTCTTAAATGGAACCATAACTGGAAATCTGTCAGTCATCCTCACCAAGAGTCTCCCTAATGAAGAAGCGATAAGACTTTCCCCACTGGAGTCAAACTAGAAGTTAATGAGCCAAATTAAAAAGGGGAATAATTTACCTAACATTTGACCTCCTACTTCGCCTTAGTAAAAGTATCAAAACAATCACAACAAGTTTATAGAAAGTGCTTTTTATACAGTCACTTGTAAGTGGTTTATTTACTATTTCTCCTAATGGGATATGACAAAAGAGAGGTGAGGTCTATTGATATTTTGGGGCATGTAGCTCCTCTTTATTTTTTGCTTCTTGTGAGAAAAAAAATGTGAAGCTTCTATTCTGCACTACATTTCAAGAATGTGACACTGCCTGACCAAGAAACAGGGAGATTTCAGGGATGGAGCAACACTAATGTAATAACCAGGTGCAGCATTGGTGGCAGGAGGTCCTGATAGAGGAACCACAAAGACTTTCGAGGACAAGTTTATCAACAGATAGTAAAGATCAGAGGAGGACAAGGGACAGAGGAATCTCTGATCAGTTATCAAAGTCCTCGATGAAGGTGAGGAAAAGTCAGAGAAAAATACTGAAGTTATACAAATCTCAAAGTAGCAGGGGGATGAGGACAAAGAGTGAAGTCCAGAAATGACAGTGGGTAATGCTAACCAGGGATGCGGGCTTCCCATGAGCAGGGCTGGCAGAAGGAGAAGCCTAGTAGGAGAGTGCCGCATGTAGGAGGGAAAGGGCTCCGGAGAGGAGCGTACAAGTTTTAACAGGTGAAGGTGAGGAGAAAGAAGCAACACGGGATGTTCCGAGACATTGCTGAGGGTATACCTTGCTGTTCCGGTTGCCTGAGTCCAAGGCCCAGCCCTAATCCAAGTGACACAATCACCAACAGAGCGAGGAGAACCTATTACAAAAAAGGAAAGTGACCTTACGATATTTTTAAAATACACAAAGATCCAGATAACCATCCTCCCTCAGTGAGTATTAAGGGTACACAGCGTGCTAGTTATGCCTGATACCAGATCCAACAATGATAGAAGTACACAATTTTATTTAACACCTGGAAATAAGAAAGGTTTGGAAAGAATTTTTAAATACTATTTATTACAGATCTTCAAATTCAGATACATGAGTCCCAGTGAGTTTAACCCCAAATTGAGTTAAAGTGTGAATGAAACCAACGGAACCATTTACCTTTTGCCCAGTTTTCTTTCTTAGCTAGACACCTGTTTGGAAATCATTTATGTAAAAGTATTCCAAAACTGTGAAATTGTTAACTACCTCGTTCCTA
This sequence comes from Ceratotherium simum simum, assembly GCF_057802395.1. Lineage (NCBI taxonomy): Eukaryota > Metazoa > Chordata > Mammalia > Perissodactyla > Rhinocerotidae > Ceratotherium > Ceratotherium simum. The sequence goes on along the minus strand of NC_141918.1, from coordinate 51,294,474 downwards.
GGGAGCAGGGTTCTTTTTCCCCACCCTGTCCATCAGAGGATAATGAGAATATGTAACACATGTAAAAATACAGTGCCCAAATAATTAACTGGCAAATGATCTGCTTTCATCTACAGCTCAAACCAATCATTTAGAGTAACTTGGAAGCTGTGCGACCAAAAATCGTGTGTGTCATTCATTATCACGACTGCTGACAAAGCTCTTCAGTGTAGTGGACTTTATGCTCTGATTAAAATTAAACTGCGATATAATTAAAGAGAATTCTTCCCGCTGACCTCTTTCCCCATCCATTAAGTCCAATGATAAGCATGCTGGATGATAGAGCTTGAGTAATGTGTATCGCCATAAAGAATATGAACGCAATGGACACACCAATTCCTTAGGAAAGTATTTTACAATACCACTAACCTTTGTTATTTTTTAAAAATACTGCTTTTATGAAAGAAAAAAACACAAAATCAAAATTTGCTTAAATAATAAGGACCTACATAAACTATTGATATCTTGTTTATTTTTATTCTGAAAATCAACTGAAAAATTAACATATCTAACTCATAAGAGAAGTGAATTCAACAACTGGGAAAATACGTTAAAACACTATGAAAACAATTCTCATACGAAGTTTCAAAGTTAGCCCCAGGGTCAATGACCTTCCAGCAGCATTCATTCAGTGGAGTGAATGAAGAGGGAAAGGGGAACATAAACAGTTGTCAAATAACATCATTAGCACTTAGTTCCTTATTATGATGCTCAAAAGCCACAGGTGACCAAGCCTGGGAATACTACAAAGCAACAAAACGCTGGGAAACTTTCCTATAGTAAACCTCATGCATTACAGATTTACAAATTGGTGTATTTTGGTTGACATCTTATATTTGGTCTGTTCACCATTCAAAGCACTGGAAAAATAAACAATATCTAGATGTCCTTAGGATGCTTTAAAACTTTTTAATGTTAAATCTTAGTGTCTGTTTCTTCATGACTTTGTACTTGTTCTATATATTAATGGCTTGCTCTCTGCACTATTCTGTCAGCTTCTTGAGAGTGAGAAGGTTCATTTTTAACACATACAATCATTTACTCTAAACATGTAATTCTGAATAAGCTTCTTGATATTGAGGTGCATATGTATCTTAACCTATCTCATGCTATCTACAAAGTGGAGAGAGGAGTACTGCAGGCTCCAACAGTCACTGAGAGCCGAGCATTTGGCTTTGGCTTGGCTGAATAAAGTGTACTAGAAACACAGTAGAGGACCTTTAAATTTGTTCAACGAAACTTTTGTTAAAATTTGGAAACATTAGGGTACCTTTGAAACTATGATTTTAAAATATTATATGTAATAATACACCACTAGAAAGAAACAAAGAAGGGAAATAAATGATGCCCAAGTTTTGTTCCCAAGGAGTTTATAATTTCCTGACTTTATAAGATAAGATACATTTAATAAATGGCACAGGAGCTAGAAGAGCACTCTAAAGTTCCCAGAAGGATACTGAATAAATAGAATATCTTCAAGGTTTGCTGTGTTATAGTCCCCGGGCTCAATGCTTCCACACATGTTTCGTTTACTCCTCAAAACAGTGCTTGAGTGACAGGATGGTGATGACATTAACTAAAGTAGGGAATTCAGGAGAAAACTGTAGCAGGATATGTGATGGAAAATTATGCACTTGGTTTTGGCTTGAGGTCCTGGATGAGGAGCCAGCAAGCAGGCATCTGAAATTGAGTGACAAAAGCTCAGCAAGATGTCAGAGCTGGTGGCTTACTTGGAATTCCTGGTTGAGAATATGACTCTTCAAACCATGGAAGAAGATGAGATTGCCTAAAGAAAAGATCTTTAGATAGGGTTTGGTGGAACACTTACATGCAACGTGCAATGAGAAGAAAGATAAATCAGTCAAGAATGCAGGTAAGGAGAAACATCATAAAAATGGGAATTTCAACGCCATCATGCAAGCAAAGAGAGAGAATAATTCAAAATGAGAAAAGACTCAACAATATCCATGTATTGTCATTCTGGAGACTCAGCAGGAGAATGCCAGGGGAGAAGGACTGACTTTGAGAGGGTGACTTCAGTAGAGTAAAAACAAAGCCAGAGAACAGAAGTTGGACAGTGAGAAAACCCAGGCAGTGGATAGAACTCTGCTTTCCCTGAAAGAGTAACCATGGAGGGAAAAGAAAGAGTAATACAATCAAAGGAAATTTTTTTTTGAGGACAAGGAAGATCTTATGATATAAAAGGACAAGAAAGAGAAAATAGGCAAGAGAGACTATCTCTAGGAGTGAAGTAAAATAGGATAAAATCAGTAGTCCAATAAAGAATACATGATCAGTGATTTTAATTTCTCACTCTCTGCTCTTAAAATAGTCATGCAATAAAAAGGTGACTTGAAGGTAATTATAATCATGCTAACATCAATGTTGCAAGGTGTTCTGCCACAGATCCCAACTTTCTAGACTGATCAAATATTAATTTGTTACTCAAATTTATAAAATATGATTAAAAACATTAACTTTGCATTCAAGTTGTCATAAGGGATAAAACTGAACACAATTACTTAAAACTTTACATTTAAATAGCAACACAAACAAATATAAATGGGGAGTCATACACTTAACATTTGTCACAAAGCTAAAAAGACTAGAATTAAGAACTGTACTTACAATACAAATTATTTTAAGTTTCTTAACAGAGTTCTTCTTAATAGGTTCTTCCACTGATAAAGACAGCATAGAATCCATTGTTCTGTTAACTACATAAACCTGTTTTTACCAGAAGACAGTAGCACTCTTTCCTTTTCCCAGTCTGGCAAAGAGAAACTGTATGAGTTACGTGGCTGTGGCTGACTTTTAAATGTTTGGGAAGATCGCAGCTCTTTAGTGATTGGGCAATCAAGAGAGAGGAAAAAAATTGTAATAACAATACTGTTGAGAGATGAAAGTCCATTTCCAGTACATTGTAGACGATTGTTCTTTTCCTCTTTATAGTTTATACTAAATCCTAATCAAAATAATATGTAACAAGAATAATACAATAATCAAATTTTAATACAATCTGATCATCTATTTTCTTTAAAAATAACCCCTAACTAAAGGTCTTGTTACAGAAATTCCAGGGAGTTTCTACATTTATATAAACTTCATGTCACAGTTGAAAGCCAAAATATGAAAAATGTGCTTTAACAAGAGTAGGAATTCCAACTTTGCTGAATCTATGTAAAGTACTTAATTACGTGATAATTATGTCTTGCATTTTACATCGTTCACAATTTGGTATGTTTTTATACACATTATCTCACGTCAAAGCTAATATCCCTTATAAACATTTTATCCCTGTTTTGTAGATGAGTAAATAAGGCTCTGGTTATTTACACTAAGTGACAGGACTTGCCTGTCCCAAGTCACATAGCTACCAGATGCCAGAAGTGGAGCTGGAACCCAACTGTTCTAACGCCCCAAATCCAAGGCAACTTTCGCTAACTAATTACACTCACTCTTTTCTCATTTATGTAGACGAGAGCATCCTGACACACGTACTGCCCGCGGAGAAGGGGTTACAGGCATATGATGAGAGAAGCTAACTGAATAGCGGTGTGGCCAAAGACGGTCATAGTAAATGGCGGGGGTTAAGCTCTTCCAGTTTCAACGACCCTGAGACAGTAATTCTCAGTGTGATCCCATGGAACATTAGTCCTATGAAACCTCCTGGTCAAATCAAGCTTGAGAGCTCTTTTCTAATGTAAAGATTGTAAAAATCCTGTAGGCCGCAGTATACTCTTTGGAAAATACTATTCCAAACTATTCCAACCCTAAAAGCAGTGAAAAGAACAGGAAAAGAATCTGTGCAAATATCCAATGACTCCTAAATGTTAAAAATATTTCTGAAAATCACATCTAAATCCCTTTTTCTGTTATTGAAGTCCACTCCCTTAAGGAAAAATCTTCAGCATAAGAGCCATGTTTCCTTTATGGCTTTGAGGGTCTGTGCTCTTTTTTCCCATTACTTCCTCAGTCCAGTATACCCACCTTCACCAGTTCCACCCATAGGCCTCACCAGTGGAAGCATCTGCATTAGCTGTTGTGACAGAAGTGCAAGTGAACACAAGCGAGGCCATCTTGTTACACTAAATGACCCCAGCCCCTCCTCTGTGAGACTGCTTGCTGCCCTGCACATACTCTAAAATAAGTCATATGCTCTCCTGATTTATGGCCTCTGCTTACACATGTACTCCCCTATAGCTTGATAAATTAAAACTTTGTGGGGCTGGCATGGTGGCATAGTTTAAAACTTAACCAAGTTTGCACACTCTGCTTTGGCGGCCTGGGGTTTGCAAGTTCAGATCCTGAGCGTGGACCTACACCACTCATCAAGTCATGCTGTGGTGGCAGCTCACATATAAAGTAGAGGAAGATTGGCACAGATGTTAGCTCCAGAACAATCTTCTTCAAGCAAAAAGAAGAAGACTGGCAACAGATGTTAGCTCACAAGCAAAACAAAACAAAACTTTATTCTATGAATTTCTCTCCAGGAACAGACTGACCACAGGTGAGAAACACACCTACAAGATGTTCATCATCACTGACAGAAGAAAAGAACAATGAAAGACCCTGGAGTCTGTCATGCCTGGAGGCTGACATTTCTAAACCCCTTCCTTACTGCCCATTTTCCCTATATAACCACCTCAAAATTCTGTAATTTTCTAAGATAGTTTTTCCAAGACATTAGTCTGCCATCTTCCCAATTATGCTGGCTAATCAAATTAAACTTTTCTTTCTCAGTCCCTAACTTGTGATTAATTGGTTCAGATCACGGCAAGCAGAGCGAGCCCATTGCTTTGTATCAAATTTCTGGTGACCCAGATGGGACTATAGCCTGTGTTCATGGCTAGTTGACTTGCAGGAGGCTGTTCTAGGACTTTCACAGCAGCTGCCAGGCAGCTTTTTTCCATGCCTGGGGAATTCTCCTTGTGGCTTCCTTGCTTGCGGACTGCCTCTAACACTTCAGTGATCAGGACACGAAGGACTGGATTGTGAGCAGATGAGCTTACGTCTGCAGCTAGGTGAGTCATCCTGGAGTGCACTCGTGGGTACTGTATTCCTTTTTCCTTGTCTGGAGGCCTTGGTCAGGCCAAGGTCCATCTGGTTTAGGCATCATTATTGAGGGATAAAGGAAAGTACAGACTGCCTAGTATATTATCTGGAAGACTGGTCTCTGGTTTGTCTGTGGTGTGTACACTTATATGTTCTGTTCTCCTGAATGTGTCATTCCACTAGTCTGTGTGCCAGTTTTTCTCTGTGTCAGAACCCTACAGCATACTTTCAGTGCCTGTTGCATCATCTGTGGGGACGTGAAGTCTGCAACCTTTTCTGTCAAGTGTGAGCCAGAATTGTACACCTCAATGGGGGTGGTACTGTTTGTGTGTTCCCTATCTTAATAATCATTGGGAGGAAGCTGTGAGAGTATGGCCTGACAATCTTTTCCCCCTCTTTGTCTTTCTTGTCTGGCATATTCTGTGCTGTCATTGTAGGGAAGTTAGGTTTGGGCTTAAAGTAAGCTGGACTTGGACTTCCTGCAAAATAGAAGATTTAAAAAACTTCCTGCCAGGCACCTGACCTCCTACACTGGTGTTGGAAAATTAGATCTTTACCCTGCCTTAAACCATTACCTCTTGCCTCTTTGGCTGGTTTAGCATTGGTGTGAGGACTATGCACTCAGGCAGAGTTGGATTTGGATAAGTCTTATCATTTTCTGGACGCCTGGAGTCGAGCCTTGCACCCTTCTCCCAGTCCATTAATTGTTGGACACGAGCTTTATCGCCGTGGGAACCACTCTGTCCATCCCAAGAAAACAGCCCACTAGTGTGCATCCAATTGACCACTAGGTCAATTGGACTGATTTCAGTTATGAGCCCACGACAAAGAAAAGGATGATCTTTTACTATAATGTAGCCTGGTCCAAGTATACACTAAGCTCAGGAAAAAAGTGGCCCCCAAACAGGTTGCTCAGTTATGATACCATCTTGATTCTAGAACTGTTCTGCAAGAAGGAAGGAAAGGAGGATGAAATCCCCTTTGTTCAAGCCTTTAGGCTGCTATATCTAGATCAGGGAAGGGGCAACAATGGACCCAGGAGTCACCTAATGGTACAAAGACCTTCTATCATGCAGGTGGGTCAAAAGGTGGATGAGGATTTAATGGCCCTGCAGACCCTGAATCCACCTACATCACTCCCGGCTCCTCCTCCTCCTCGCCCTTTTCCAGGCCCACTGCTTGCCCAAGGGGAAATGCCTAAGGGATTGCCAGGTCTAAGAGAGGGACTCTCTCCTCCTTGAGCCCAGCAAGGGACACAATTCAGTCACGGAGCCCTTCCTGGAGCGGGGCAATTTCTGCTGCGACAATATCCCATAGGCATAACTGGACAAGGGCAATTGGCCAGCTTTGTTTGAATGCACTCTCCTTTCTGTACTTTGGATCTTTTTAATTGGAAAAATAATAACCCACCATATGGAGAAGACCCTCAAAGGATGACTGATTTGTTTTTTTCCATCTATCACCCCACATGGGCAGATATACACTTTTTGTGTGTGTGTGAGGAAGATCAGCCCTGAGCTAACATCCGATGCTGATCCTCCTCTTTTTTGCCGAGGAACATTGGCCCTTAGCTAACATCTGTGCCCGTTTTCCTCTACTTTATGGGATGCTGCCACAGCATGGCGTGACAAGCAGTGCATCGGTGTGCGCCCAGGATCTGAACCCGTGAACCCTGGGCTGCCGAAGCAGAGTGCGCACACACAACCACTTGTGCCACCGGGCCGGCCCCCACATTTTTTTATATATGCCTGAATGCCCTGTTCCTCTCCTGAGATGAAACCTTCTATGTAAACTGAATGCTCAAGTGACTTTTGCTCCAGGCCAACTAGAGGTACAAATGCCTCCAGAACAAATCTTATGGTTCTAGATGGCCCTACTAGGTGTTCAAACACCACCACCAGACCCGCTACCACCAGAGATTCTCAAGGAGGTAAGACTGGATGTGTGGGCAGAGGGGAAGCCTGGGAAAGCAAAGAATGTCCAGCCAATACATATACCCTTAAAAACCCAAAAGATAAAGCCTAGCCTGAAACAATATCTGCTAAAACAGGAGGCTCAGAAGGGCATTTAGCCAGTGCTGCAGAAATTTCTGGTGGCAGGATTAATCAGACTTTGCCAGTCGCCATATAATACTCCTATTGTCCCGGTCAAGAAACCCAATTCAGAGGAATCTTGGTCTGTTCAGGACCTTCATGCCATAAATGAGGTGGTTCAGGACCTGCACCCTGTGGCGCCCAGCCTTTACACCTTGCTAACCAACATTCTGGATAAATATGGCTGGTTTCCAGTTTTGAGACTTAAAGGATGCATTCTTCTGCATATCACTCATGGAAGAATTGCAACAACTCTCTGCCTTTGAATGGCGTGACCCAGACACTCAGACCACTCAACAATATTGCTGGACAGTGCTCCCCCAGGGTTTCAAGAACTCCCCTATGTTATTTGGGGAGGCCCTAGTTAAAGACTTGAGCCACTTACAATTACAAGAAGGAATGCAGGATTACTGTTACAGTATCTTGCTGATAGCGAGCCCCACTTATGAGCAATGTCCGGCCAACACAATAAAGATCATTTGGCTAATTGTGGGTACAAGGTCTCACAAAAGAAAGCACAGATCTGCAAACAAAAAGTTACATACTTAGGCTTTACATTGTCAGAAGACCAGAGGGGACTGCTGCCAAACCGGAAAAAAAGGCTATAGCATGCCCGAGCCCACCCACCACCCAGTGACAACTATGAGGATTCTTGGGCATGGCTAGTTTCTGTCGAATCTGCATTCCTAATTATGGTCTCATAGTAAAACCCCTCTATAGGCTCTAAAAGGGAGAGACCAGGAGCCACTAGAATGGACAAAGGAGTGTCAGGTGGCCTTTGATACCATTAAGACAAAGTTAACTTCAGCCCCACCCTTGGGTCTTCCTAATTTGGACAAGCCCGTCAGCCTACACTTACATGAAAGGCAGGGAATAAGCTTGGGGATTTTAACTCAAAAACTGGGCATGGCCCCTTGACCAATGGCTTACTTTTCCAAGCAATTGGATCAGACTGCCAAGGGATGCTCCCCTCCTCCCCCCCACCCCCCTCAGAACAGCGGCTGCTACTTGTGACATTCTGCAAGAAACTGAAAATTTTACCCTGGGCCAACCCACCACAGTATATTTGCCACATCAAGTACTCATATCATTGGAACAAAATGTGGGATACTGGCTCACTTCAGGAAGGATGAGCAAATACCAGGCCATCCTTTTGGAGAATCCAAATGTACGCATGCAAGTATCATCCTCTCTAAACCAAGGCAAATATACTTTACCCAGATGCCCTGGGCAACTGGGAATTTCAGGTTTTTGTTAGTGTTTGTGGACACCTTCACTGGATAGGCAAATGCCTTTCCCACTCAGACTGAGAGAGCATCAGAAGTCACTCACGTGTTGCTAAAAGAAATCATTCCTAGGTTTGGTCTGCCTAATACCTTGCAGAATGATAGACCAGCTTTTGTCACCCAAATAACCCAACAAGTGTCCAGAAGCTTAGCCATCTGATGGATACTACACTCAGCTTGGAGACCTCAATCAAACGGAAAGATGGAGAAAATGAATCACACCTTAAAAAAGGCCAATGCTAAAATCTGTCAGGAATCACAACTAACTTGTGATAAGGTGCTGCCCCTTGCCCCACTACAGGTTAGAGTAGCTCCCTGAAGCGGACTTAAATTGAGTCCTTTCCAAATTCTATATGGGAGATCCTTTCAGGCGTCTTCCCCTGGAACTAAATCTCTGGATGTTTTAAGAAATGTTATGAATGCTAATTATGTTAAATCATTAAGCTCCGTATTAACTTCTATCCATGAGTTTCCTTCTCATAGGTCTGTATATCTGACATCCCTCTACATGGCTTTCAATCTGGTGATCATGTTTTGCTGAAAACTTGGAAAGACAAGGGACCCAAAAACCACTTGTCACCCAAATGGACAGGCACCTTTGAGATTCTTTTCACCACTCACTCATCCATATAACTTGCAGGCGTGAAACTCTGGATTCATCACTCCTGGATCAAGGCAGCCCCCAAATCACAGGAAAGTATCCCACTTGTATCGAGGGATAAGTGGGTGGCAGAACCCCTTGGAGAACTAAAATATGTCTTTAAAAGACAATTTTGATCTCTTCTATCTAACCCTTCTCACAGTTCTATTTGTTGGGGTATTAATCTTTCTCAACAACACAAAAGCTCCCCTTAAGGGACCCCTCCAATGAATTCAAAAGGAAAGTAACTCTTTTCCACGCTGTGGTCCCCCTACGATGTCCTGATTCAGCAGGAAGTAGCCAGAGAAATTATGACGCCCTGTCTCCCCCTTGACCATAAGATTATGAATGGATTACTACTGACGGGGGGGAGTTGTAAATGAACATAAGTGAAGACATCTTGTTGTGCTAAAGGACCCCAGCCCCTCCTCTGTGAATGACTCATTGCTCTGCACATACTCTAAAATAATTCACATGCTCTCCTGATTTATGGCCTCCACTTACATATGTACTCCTCTATAGCTTGATAAATTAAAACTTTGTTCTATGAGTTTCTCTCCAGGAACAGGCTGACCACAGGTGGGAAGAACACCTACAAGATATTCATCATCACCGACAGAAGAAAAGAACAATGAAAGACCCTGGAGTCTGTCATGCCTGAAGGCTGACCTTTCTAACCCCCCTCCTTACCGCCATTTTCCCTATATAACTACTCAAGATTCTGTAATTCTTGAAGATGGTTTTTTTGAGACATTCATCTGCCATCTTCCTCATCATGCAGGCTAATCAAATTAAATCTTCCTTTCTCCATCCCTAACTCATTGTGATTAATTGGCTCAGATCACAGTGAGCAGAGCAAACCCACTGCTCAGTATCAGAAGGAATTAGTTTTAGAACTAGAAGATGCCATAGAGATAATCTCACCAGTGTTTTGCAGACTTCTTTCCACAGACCACAATGGACTACCAGGTCTTTAAAAATCAGAAATGAACAAAAACATATCTGAATACCTTTGGCAAGTGGTTCTCTACACTGGATAAACTTAGAAGCACCCAAAGCAGTTTCTTAATTTTAATTTTTTTAATTCTGAAGCCCAGGCTCCACTTCATTATATTAGAATCTTTAGAGTTTTGGCTAAGGCAGCAGTGTTTGTTTATATGGGATTTGATACGTAACCAAGGGATTTTATATGTAGCCAACGTCAGTGTCAACACTTTGCTTTGAGCGGTGCATACACGTTTGAATTCTCTACTGCAAACATTCACTCTGGATTCTAATCAAACTTGCTAATTTTACAGATGAGGGTAGAGGACCCGAGGGGTTGGATCCCTTGCCCAAGGTCACCTTGGTTATCGATAGCTCAGAAGTGAGATTCCACCAGGGCCTCAGACTCCCTCTTCAGGGTATTTTGTTGTTGTTGTTGTTGTCGTGTCATACTGACTGTGTAAAAGAAAGGTCAAGCCTACATCACAATTTGCCTCAAAATTAGGAAATTTATAGGACCTATGGCTTTTACCTTGACATCTGGCATAGGTCCTCCATTTTTCTGGGCTTCTGGGTTCTAATTGCCTCTCTGCACTTACAACAATCTATCTCATCTGCTTGGACTCTGGTTTACAGCACTCCTGCTTTTATCTTCCCCTGTGTGGTGGTTAGTTTTGTGTTTCAACTTGGCTAGGCTATAGAAACCAGTTACATAATCGAACACTAATCTAGGGTGGTGTTGTGATGGTATTTTGTAGATGTGGTAGGACTTTAAGTAAAAGAGATTACCCTCAATAATGTGAGTGGGCCTCATCCAATCAGTTGAAGGCCTTAAGGACAAAACAAGTTGACCAGAGAAGAAGAAATTCTGCCCCAAGACTACAGCATTAGCCTGTGTTCCTAGCCTGCCAACCTGCCCTGTCCTATAAATTTTGGGGTTGCCAGCCCCACAATCAAGTGAGCCAATTCATTTCTCTCTCTTTCCCTCTCACTTTCTCACTCTCTCTCTCTCTCCTTGTTCTGTTTTTTTGGAAAACTTCTGTTTCTGTTTTTCTGATACACCTTTTGAACAGCTCACATTTTTCCTTCTTTTTTTTTGCTGAGGAATATTCACTCTGAGCTAACATCTATTGCCAATCTTCCTCTTATTTTTTGCTTGAGGAAGGTTAGCCATGACCTAACATCTCTGCCAGTCTTCCTCTATCTTGTATGTGGGTCACTGCCACACCATGGCTGATGAGTACTGTAGGTCTGCACCCAGGATCCGAACCCATGAACCCAGGTTGCTGAGGCAGAACACATCAAACTCAACCACCATGCCATGGGGCTGGCTCCCATCTTTCCTTCTTTTTAAAAGAAGACTTTGCCTCACTTACGACCTCTCCCCCTTATTTGGACCTCCAAGATCTGTTCTCTTGGTTTCTGACTGTCTTCTTGATTTTTAACTCCTTGTCTTGATATTTCGTATATTAATTTGTATACTTTGACCCCAGAATGCTTACCTGATACCCCAGCTGCACTTTCAGATGCTGCTTCCTGGTGCTCTCCAAGATGTCACTTGATCCTGCTCCAGCTTTGTTTACCAGGGTATCACTGACTCTGGCTTTATACTTTTACTTTGTGATTCATTATCTCCCACATGGCCAGAATGTCCCTCCTCTCTTCTTCCACCCTCATGCCCCATCTCCTTTCAATGCTGAGAATACAAAAAACACTAGATAAGGAAGTCAGAAGGCCTCTGATAAAGTATTGTTTCTGTGACTTCCAAGTTAACTGACCTTTGACATCAAAGTCTTCTTTATTTTTAAGGTAATCTCAGATTATCATTAAGTTACATTTTGAATATTATAATGGAGAAATATCTTAGTTCATTGGGTCCTGAAGTGAGTAAAACTCAGAGAATCTACCTGGGGCATGGACAGGTAGGTAGAGAGGTTGGCCTTGCCCAACATCTAGTTATAACTAGTCTCTAGTTATATTTCCTGCTATGGCGATCCCTCTAACTTGCTAGAGTCCAGAGAAACTAGATACACGGAGGGGGCTGGTGGAGGTGAAGCAGAGACTAGGCTCAGGTCCAGCAACAAGAAGGAGTCCATCAAGGCAGGGAGACCTCAGATAACATAATAGCAGGGATAGGTGGGCAGTGGCCAACTTCAAGGAGAGCCCATCATGAGGAAAAGGCAGAAAAACCTCCAGAGAGATGGCTGAGCGCCTAGCAAGCAGAAAGATAACCAAGTAGGCAGTTGGTATAGGAAGGACAGATGCTAGTCCTTGGCAAGTGGAGATCCAATACTGGAGCTGAACCTAGAACTAGCTGTCTAGGTGGGACTGGTGTTAGCAATACCAAACCAGGGCCAAGAGGCAACTTTAGACAAGAGAGGACAAGGCAAATGTCAGCATGGACTATGGGACCCAAGTCCCTGGAACTGAAATATCAGTAAAGTGGCTGGGTTCCTAGACAACCACACAATGACTATGACAAAGTAGAATCAATGCTCATGGATTGATATCAGTATTTTGCAGTACCTATGGTGTGAAAAGACATTTCCCAAGATGAAACACATAAAATCTCATGACTGGTCAGCAGAGATGAACATTTATAATCAACTTATAATCAATAGGGAACAGTAATTTTGAACCTCAATTAAAGAAAATGTTATCTCTCAACCTTGGGGGGAAAAAAAAAGAGTTCCATTCTTATTAGTAGACTCATATCACCAAAAAAAAAAAAATGTGCTCTGTTATTATACTATTTTGAATGTTATCAATAAAAATTTGTGAAAATTTGTTTCCTCTCTTGTAAGTGCACACATCTTTGATTTCCTATGCATACCTACATACTATCTTTGGTTTTCCTCTTGGCCAACAAAGCTCAAAATATTTACTAACTGACCCTTTGCAGGACTGCTGATCTCTGATCTACCCCTTGATTCTTCCAGGTTTCAAAGGCTGGCATGTACTTAACCAGAGGAAACTGTGCCAGCTTGTCACCTGAGCCATGGGTTACTACCTCTGATGATGTAGAAAGTCAGAAATCTGATGTGATGCCTCCTTGTGGCATTGCAATTGTTTTCTACTGGACAGCCAACATTTCTCAGGTTGTCTGTGGGGACTGGAGGACTGCTTCTCTTACTTTGCCTTGAGTGCAGAAATCTGCCCTACTGAAATCGAGAACTAAGAGTTTAAAAAAATCTTCCCTAGAGCAAAAAACTCTGAGATAAGTTTTGTTAACTGCAGCTGTGCGTATTCAGTGTAATCAATTGCTGTTTAAAACTAACCAGGTCTTTCTGTCCCTCCTTAGTATACGAGTGAGCTGTCCCTCCTAGAAATTCAAGGTCAAGATTCAGCCTCACAAGGCCAGAAGCAGGCTGATGTGAAGGCACAAACCAGCAAGAACACATGCTTCCCTTCCCCTACCTAAAAAGCCTGCACATGCTCTCCCTCCCCTACCTAAAACCCCTGATTAAAACCCCTACATTTTTCCTTTCAAGGAGGTGGTTTGGAGTTTTAGCTCCCATCTCCTCATCTAGCTCCCTTTCAACAATAATAAACCCTCTTTCCTTGCTACAAGCCTGACGTTTCAGTTATTGGCCCTGCTGTGTAACGCATAAACGGATCTGCGTTGGTGTTCAGTAACAATTTGGCAAGCCAGCCAGTACGCTCTTTGCCTGGGGCTCTGTGGCCCTCAGTCAACTGGGATTTCCTGGGAAGCAGTCCACCAACTGCCTAGGTGATTTGCCCTAGGGACTGTCCCCAGTACTTTCTGTCTGACCCAGCACCACTGGCCCTAGGCACATTTTTCTTGCAATAAGGAAACAGGCTCTAGATTTGGTTGTTTGTTTTTGCTTCTGGTGAGTCAGTGGGCTCATATCTGGAGTAGGGTAAGTTGCCTCAGAGTACACTCCCGAGTCCTTTTCCTCCCTCTGTCTGTAGATTCAAACATGTTTTTGGGTCCATCTGGTTTAGGTACCATCTCTTGAGTGAAAGGATAGTAAAGGGCTGCCTGGTATCTGATGGACTAGTCTTGGTTTTGCTGGTGTGTGTGTGCATGTGCGCCCACCTGTACTGTTCTGTGTTACAAGAAATAGGGCACTTTCACTTTTCCAAAACTGGTGTATTTGCATATGCAATTATAAAAAGCCAGCTATACAATTAAACCACCAATGGGAAGCTTATTTTAATCTTTTGAGACTTCTAAATGAAATCAGGAATACTTTACTCCCTCTTTAAAAGAAAAAAATTAAATAATTAAACATGCCAGATTAGGGGATGTCAGTGGACCTGCTAGCAAAATAAAACCTCTCACAATGGAAAGCAGTCTTTGATTAATATTGATAAATAAATGACAAGCAACAGGATATATTGGAGTATATGAGGGAGCAATCTGGGTTAAAACTAATCTGGCCTGTCCTTGTTTTTCCAAAAGGGCCTGATGTGGCCTGTTGAGCATGCCTTGTACATTGTACATGTAAATATTTGCTATGTCCCAAAGACAAGAACAATGCCCTTAAAGATAAAGATGTAACTTCCCCCACATTGGCATTTCCTTAGGGATAAGCATCTCTCCCTAAACTAAGGATTGATTGCTGACTTACCTTGTGACCACCCACCTTGTGAGCTTCTGTGTTCACCAAATTGCTGTGTTGGCAAAGCAACCTCATGACTATTGTAAAAGGGACATTCCTATCATATGTGATGCATGCTCTTTGATGATATATAACCACTCTGTACATCCCACTTCTTTGGAGTGCTCCCTTCCTCTGTGAAAGGACTCTCCTGGGCTATATGGTCATCAGGGTTGGCTCATATTGAACTCACCCCAATTTTGATTTATAGATTGGTTATGGATTATTTGTGTTGACATTTCTTGGTGTAGTCACAGTAGGATTTCAGTGAAACCTACTGGAGACCCCCTAGAATCTACACTGAACCAGTGCTTGGTCCCACAGGGGCCCATTGAGTCCCACCAATCACTGCATTCTTCAGGTGACACCAGTGAGTTTTCCTGAAACCCAGACCTCCTTATTTTAAGTTGATGGTCCAAGAGTTTATATGAGCTGTTTAAGGTCTTGAGACTAGAAAATTTTAGGAGTACAGGTACATTTACTAGGTGAAGAGAAACCTAGGGGAAATTTCCTAGTCCAGGGGAGCTTAGGGGAAGCTTGGAGTGAACTGGGTTGGTTGTCTTTTTAATTCGGCTTTAAAATTGCAAAGAAATGCATTTAAAAAGTCTGAACAAACTGCTTGATAGAGAAATGAGAGTCTGAACTTGTTCAGCTCAAAAGAAAAGGGACATCCAGTCCTCCCAGCCAAAAGCCACTTTCAGGTAACTGAGAACCACGTGGAGTGTCATATCATCAATCCTCAAGATGAGTGGTGGTCCCATAGGGAACTCCACTATCATTCATGTTAATTAATTAAAGGCTTATCCGGGGAAGTGCATATAAAAATGGGTCCCTCATGGGCTCCGAGCCACCATGGCAATTTTAGACTGCCAGCAGGAGAAACTGAGACATGTAAGAGAGTGTTTACAATTTTTCTTCAGGGAGTATCACTCACAAGCACACTTCTGACCCACTACACTGTCCTTAGAAATTGTTCAGACTTTATAATAAAAACAAAACTAAAAGAAAATGGGAGGGGCTGGCCCAGTGGCATGGTGATTAAAGTTCATGCACTCTGCTTTGGTGGCCTGAGGTTCACGGGTTTGGATCCTGGGCATGGACCTACACCACTCATCAAGTCATGCTGTGGCGGTGTCCCACATACAAAATAGAGGAAGATGGGCACAGATGTTAGCTCAGGGCCAATCTGCCTCAAGAAAAAAAAGAAGATTGGCAAAAGATGTTAGCTCAGGGCCAATCTTCCTCACCAAAAAGAAAGGAAGGGAGGGAGGGAGGAAGGAAGAAAGAAAGTAAGAAAGAAAGAAAATGGAAACCATGCTTCTAAAGCTGGCCAGCTCCTGGACAGACAACCCCCCCAGTGGAACTGCAGTTGGTTTCATGTCAAATGCATACCGAAACAATGTTTGCAAGTATTTAACAAAATGGGAAAGATTAACTAAGGATGACAAGTCTTAAATGGCCAAAGTGGGGGATGTTTGACCTGTCAAAACTACTATATTTGCACACACAAGTTGAAAAAGTTGTCTGTAAAACTAAAACAAAAGAATGGGAAGCCTATTACAATTGGCATTTAGAGGCTTCAAAACATAATAACGATAAAATGACTTCTGTACAGGAGACTAACTGTAAATTGGCAGAGACTGTGTCTGAATTAAAGAGAGGCAAGAAGTCAGAAGAGGTCCCACTCCCTTTATTTATTTCATCTCCTCCACCACTGCTTTTGGCACCTTAGAGCTCATCTTCTTCTTCTTCTCCATCAGCAGCCTTATATCCTTTCCTTTCAGAACTTCAGTACCCCGACCTGTCCACTCTACCTCCTCTTCCTCCTCCTTTACCCCTAGAAAAAACAAGGAGTAACTCTCAGGGAGCAGATACTGAAAGTCCTAAAGTTACAGTGGCTCCCTTTAAGGAGAAACTTGTTACTGGGGGAGGTGAGCCTATTCTTGTGTATACTCCCTGGACTAGAACTGAACTTAAGAATTTAATGAAGGACTTCCCCCAGAGCCTTTGCAAGATCCTTTAGGCTTTACTAACGAATTTGATTTAATTGTTAGAACATATGCACCAGGATATTCAGATTTATATCAGCTTGTGCATTTGCTGGTGTCTAAGAGAAAAGCAAAGGAATGGATAAAAGAGGCAAGTTGGAGAGATCCCCTGGAGGATTTCCATAAACATGAGCCTTATGACATTATGGAGTGTAGAGATATTGCTCAAGACTTATATAAAGCCATTCCTGTAATTTTTCCCAGGAAAATAGATTCAGCTAAAGACTATCAACACAAGCACAGACCCAAAGAATCTATATTTGATTATTTTGAAAGGCTTGAGAAAACCTTCAAACAGCACTCTGGGATGGCTCTCAAAAGTTTTCAGGTTCATCAAAATGATCCAATTTTAAATTCAATTTTCTTAGAAGGATTAGATGAAGAATTAGCAAAGTTAACTAACAGACATGAATTGGATTGGACTTTAATGCACAATTGTGCTCTTGTCACTACTGTGGATAAACTATCTAAAACCTTACAGAAAAAAGAAAAAACCAGTAGAGTTGTAAGTATACAACTGAAACAGCTTAGTGGCCCAACAAAAGCCATCCTTCTAAAATCTAACCAGAAAGGAAATAATTGTGCCTATTACTATTGCAAAAAGCCTGGTCATTTCAAACAAGATTGCATAAGCTCAAATGGGATTTAGGGCGTGACACCAATAAATAGGAATAGGGATGCTCTGAGGGTTATGAGAGGGTGTTTCCCCTCCTCCTCACAAATACATTAGGGGAAATTGAGATAACTCTCAGAGGGGAAACTTCAAATGCCTTTGTAGATACTAGGGCCTCATTATCTGTCCTCAATCCTACCCTTATTCATTGCCCTCTCTCTTGGAGTAAACAGATAGTTCAAATGGTAGGGGTTTCAAATTGTCCAGTGCAGATTTTTAAATCCAAACCAATAATTTTTCAATTAGGAACCATCACACGAAAACATGTTTCTCCTGGTAAAAGTGCTCCAATTCATTTGATTGGATGAGATCTTCTAGAAGCATACAATGCCCATATTGCCTTTTCACAAAAGGGTGAAATGCTTCTAGATTTAGAAAATCGAGGTGCTGACCAAAATTTAGTTACTGAAAGGTTGATGATTGTGAAATCAATGACTAAGAAGAAGAGAAAACTGATGACCTGTTATTACAAGTGCCTAGAGAATAACGGTCATCATCCTCTTCAGATATTGAGAAAATAAAATTGGCCACTTCTGTTAAGGTGACTGTTGACAACTCTAAGCTTCTACCTAATATTCCGCAATATCCACTTAAACCAGAGACATTAAATGGGATAAGGCTTATCATTCAGGAATTTCTTGAAAAGGGATTTATAATTCCTTGTACCAGTTCCTGTAATACTCCTATCTTGCCAGTAAAAAAGCCAAATGGGGGGCTGGCCCCATGGCCTAGAAGTTAAGTTTGGCATACTCTGCTTTGATGGCCCAGATTCGGTTCCAGGGCATGGATCTACACCACTCATCAGCAGCCATACTGTGGCAGCAACCCACATTACAAAATAGAGGAAGATTGGCACAGATGTTAGCTCAAGGTGAATCTTCCTCAAGCAAAAAGAAGAAGATTGACAATGGATGTTAGCTCAGAGTGAATCTTCCTCAGTCAAAAAAATAAATAAATAAATAAAGCCGAATGGGAAGGACTGGAGACTTCTTTAAGATCTGAGAGCTATAAGTAACATTGTCATTCCCCGATATCCTGTGGTTCCAAAGCCACTTACTTTGCTGTCAGCCATTCCAACTAACAGCTGCTATTTCTCAGTCATTGATTTATGCATTCCTGTAGAAAAGAATAGTCAATATCTTTTTGCCTTCAAGTGGTACGATCACCAGCATACCTGGACAGTTATGCCACAGGGCTATACTGAAAGCCCTACTTACTTTTCCCAGATACTCAAGGCTGAGTTAGCTAATATAGATTTCCCTAACGACTCCATTTAATTCAATATGTGGATGATTTGCTCTTGTGTTCAAAGACTAAGTTGGATTCTCATTTATCTGTTACAACAATTAGCATCTAAGGGGCATAGAGTGTCCAAGGACAAACTACAATTTTGCCTGTCTAAAATATCTGGGACACTTAAAATATCTAGGACACTTAATATATAAGGATGGATTCTTGATTGATTCTGAAAGGATTAAAGGAATCTTGGCTTTTTCTCTCCCTAAGACAAAGAAACAATTAAGAGGATTTCTAGGACTAATTGGATATTGCAGGAACTGGGCACTTAACTTTTCACTTATTGCCCAACCTTTCTTTATATTACTAAAGTCTGACCACCCTGATTTAATTGAATGGATGCCAGAAGGAGAGAAGGGAGTAACTACCTTAAAGTCTATTTTTGTTCAAGCACCAGCCTTAGGGCACCCTAATTACAGCATGCCATTTTTCCTCTGTGTTCACAAAGATAAAGAAAATGCCTTAGATATCTTAACTCAAAAACATGGAGGTCAACATGGACCTATAGGGTATTCTAGTCAGCAATTATACTCAGTGGCAAAAGCACTTCTGCCTTGTATGAGAGCCATTTCAGCAGCAGCTCTCTTATGTAAGACCACTGAAAAAATAGTGATGGGGTCTCCTTAAGCTATCTATGTTCCTCACTCAGTTGAGTCTCTCCTAAATTCTCATCACACTCAGCATTACTCTGTATGCTGAGGAGGCCAACTAGCCGCCTATAAAGTTCTGTTGCTCTCTTCACCTAATATTACCTTAGCCGATGTAATAATCTTAACCCTGCAACATTACTTCCGGTGTCACAGGAGGAAGATGACCACGACTGCATTTTATTAACTGATTTTCTACTTATACTTAGGAATGATTTGCCAGAAATCTCCATTGATAACGTTGATCTAACTTGGTTTACAGATGGGTCTTACTTAAACGATGAACAAGGACATCATGGGGCTGGATATGCAGTAAAGTCTTCAGTGGACATAACTGAGAGTTCTTATTTACCAGGTTTAAATTCAGCACAGCAAGCTGAATTAATTGCTTCAACTCGAGCTTGTCAATTAGCCAGAGACCAGGTAGCAAATATCTACACTGACAGCCATTATGCTTTCAGTAGCACATGACTTTGGAATGCTGTGGAACCAATGAGGGTTTTTAACCTCTTCAGGTCAACCTATAAAGAATGGGAAACAGGTTGCAGAATTATTAAATTCTACACAGCTATGGAGAAAACTAGCAATTATTAAAATACCGGGGCATTCCAAATCTATGGAATCTTTGGAATTCCAAATACTTTGGAAGCTAAAGGAAACTGAATTGCTGATTCAACTGCTAAACAAGCAGGCTTGAAGGCTTGCCCTGTCCAGCCTCAAGAATGCCTGCTGCTTCCTACTAACTCTGCTAACCCAGTAAAAGATTTCCTTCTACAGACTCAAGAAATCACCACAGAAGAAGAGAAACAGATATAGCAACAAAAACCAGGAATTTTTGAAACCCCCTCACAGATGTGGTTCAGGCCCAATAAGAAACCCATAGTGCCTACTGGAGCACAATTGCCACTGCTCCAGCATATACACCAACTAACCCATTGGGCACCTGAAAAGATGATTTTATGGTGAGAACAATACTTTTGGAAACTTTCTCTCACAGTGGCCCATAAATCCTATACTTGTTGTGTTATATGCCCAAAGTATCACCCAGGGAAACCACTTCTTGGGTCACAAGGCCACTTTCTCCTTCCTAAGGGACTCTTTGAGGTATGGCAATTGGACTTTGTCCAAATGCCACCATCTCAAGGATATAAATATATCTTGGTAATGATCTGTATGTTCTCACATTGGGGTGAGGCCTTTCCTTGCAAAAGAGCAATGGCTCTAACAGTAGGTAAATTACTATTGGAAAGAATAATTCCTGTTTGGAGAATTCCTACTGAGTTACAGAGTGACCAGGGAACTCATTTCACAGGACAAATAACTAAATCTATTTGTAACACTTGGCCAATAATGCAGCATTTCCACTGCACTTACCATCCCCAATCCTCAGGATTATTGGAAAGAACTAATGGCACAATAAAAACTCAATTGGCAAAGTTTTCAGAAGCATTTAATCTCTCGTGGCCAAAAGCTCTTCCACTAGTGCTTCTCAATCTTAGATCTACACCCTTTGGTAAACATCGGCTGTCTCCTTTGGAGATAATAACTGGACTGCCTATGCAATTAGACAAAGGAATGTATGAACCAACTTTGCTTAATGGAAGTATTTTACATTATTGTCAACATCTCAATGAGGCACTTAAAAGAAATGAGAGGTTGGTAGCTGACTTTTTCCACAGTGAGCTCCTGGGAGACAAAGACCTTAAGGATCATGGATTACAACCTGGAGATTTTTTTTATTGGAAAAGACACGAGATAAATGACTCTTTGCAGCCCCATTGGAAAGGACCATATCAGGTGCTTTTAACCAACATATGTGCTGCAAAATTAAAAGGCAAAGACTCATGTATTCACGTTTCTCACTTAAAAAAGTCTCTACCTGAGTGGGCTTCAACTCCGGTGTATGACACCTGACTTCAACTGACCAAGATGAATATCTCCAAACCAGGATGAGAAGAAGACAACATCTGTTGTAGACAACTGTCTCAAGACTCTGGACCAGGCCTGTATTCCTAATCTTATATCTCCCCCATTTAAATCCTTGTAATGTTTAAACTTTATGTAATTGCTACTATAATCAATTTCTATATTGCCTTACCTTTTTCCTACCCCAATACTTTACTACCCTCAATTTTATAAGATTGATTAAAACCTAATTACAAAAACTTTTAATTAACTACAAAAATGCCATTTAAGATTTTCCTGATACTATGTTTGTTTTTCAATACATATCCTAATGGGCCTGTGATGGCCTTTCTGCAATGAGCTCATTCCTTTGCTACACACAAAAATCAGTCCAATTGTTGGATATGTGGCCAAGTTCCACTTTCTGAGTTGCCTTGGTGGGTCTCTCTCTCTCTCAAGGCATGGATTGGAAAGCTATAAAGCAATTTATTGTGATGAAAAAATCTAGTTCAAATATTCACAGTTCTGATATTACTAATTATGATCCTGAAACATGGCCAATAGCCCATACTATTAATGATACAGGGCATGGCTACTCTTTTTCTGTTACTCAGTCCATCCAATTATCCCAAGAAGTTGCAAATAAACAAAAGAAACCAGATATTACAGTAAGAACTATTGAGGGTATCACACAAATTTGGGATGAATATGTTTGGCTTACTCCTAGCCATGGATCTTTTGTGTGTGTGTGTGTGAGGAAGATCAGCCCTGAGCTAACATCCATGCCAATCCTCCTCTTTTTGCTGAGGAAGACCGGCTCTGAGCTAACATCTATTGCCAATCCTCCTCCTTTTTTTTTTTCCCCCCAAAGCTCCAGTAGATGTTTGTATGTCATAGCTGCACATCCTTCTACTTGCTGTACGTGGGACGTGGCCTCAGCATGGCCAGACAAGCGGTGCATCAGTGCGCGCCCAGGATCCGAATCCGGGCCGCCAGTAGCGGAGCGCACGCACTTAACCGCTAAGCCATGGGGCCGGCCCCTAGCCATGGATCTTTAAACATACTGGCACTTTTATGTTGGGAACAAAGAAATCATTCCAAACAAAATCTAACAAATTACACTCAAAATATGGGCTGGAGATCCCGTGAGTCACTTCAGAATAATATCATACATAAAGTGATTGGTTTGGAACAGACTGGTCTCAGAGACGTGGCATTTATTGGATGGCTCCCAATGGAACTCATTGGTTATGCGAAACAAACCTCTGGCCTTGGCTGCTACCTGGATGGCTAGGGTGCTGCACCTTGGGCTTCACTGGGATACAGGGAAGGATTCGCCCTGAGCCAACCACATGTTGCCAATCTCCCTCTCCTTAAGGCCAGATGGGCTCGTTTGGTGTTCCACTGGTATGACCACCTAGCAACCATATTTGTTCCTTCCTTGGGGCTAGAAGATGTCATATCACATATAGAGGCTCTGACTAAATTTACTCAACAAGCCCTTAATAATAGTCAAGTAGGAATGGCTTTATTAAATACTGAAATGTCTTTAATGAGAAAGGGTATTCTTCAAAATAGAATGGGCTCAGATAGCCTAACAGCATCCCAAGGTGGTACGTGTGCAATCGTTCAAACTGAATGCTGTGTTTTTATACCCGACAAGTCTTCCAATGTGTTATCTCTGCTAAAGCGCATGAAAAAACATATGAATGCCTTAGGCAATCCTACACAAAGTCTTGATCTGTTTGGTTGGCTCCCTTCAGGTATTGGTTCCCTTTTTTGATCTGGATTGCAATTCCTACTTCTATTACTTCTTGGAATTCTTGTATTATTCATAATATTCAAACTAATTGCTCTTTTCATTACTCAGTGTTGTACGACTGGCATGTAAGATAGAGTAATGGTTGCTCTGAGACTTGAGATGGTTGATCGATCTTATAAGCCTGGACAAATTTCCTTTGCTGATAAGAACTATACCTAAGAACTCATTTTTAAAGTAATCTTTTCAAACATTGAATTATTATCATCATGACTGTACTTGTTCTATAATTTTAAACAATGTAAACATA
Source organism: Ceratotherium simum simum (assembly GCF_057802395.1). NCBI lineage: Eukaryota > Metazoa > Chordata > Mammalia > Perissodactyla > Rhinocerotidae > Ceratotherium > Ceratotherium simum. The sequence continues at coordinate 51,271,114 of NC_141918.1, read as the reverse complement.
AGGAGTCATAGAAAAACACACATACAATGTTTGTGCAACAACATAAAATAAATTGAAAAACCTATGAAATGCTTCCTCTGTTAATATATATGCCTCTATGCTTGTCCACTATATCTGATTATTTCCCCCTAATGTGGAAAACCCAGCAAATAAATGAGACAAAAGCCTGGAACCAAAGGATATGATGGATCCAGGGCAGGCAGCAACCACCCTGGTGCCAAGGGACAATATTTTGATCATCAATGCTTTCTATTGAAAGATTATGGAACAAAAGGGGGAAAATGATAAATAAATGACAAGCAATGGGATATATTGCAGTATGTGAGGAAGCCATTTGGGTTAAAACTAATCTGGCCTGACCTTATTTCTCCAAAAGGGCCTGATGTGGCCTGTTGAGCATGCACTGTATATCTCCTTTAAATATTTACTGTGCCCTGAAGACAAGAACAATGCCCTTAAAGATAAGGATGTAACTTCCCCCACATCAGCATTTCCTTAAGGATAAGCATCTCTCCCTAAACTAAGGATTGATTGCTGACCTGCTGCACTCACCTTGTGACCACCCACCTTATGACCTCTGGCCTGCTGTGTTCACCAAATTGCTGTGTCAGTAAAGTAATCTCATGGTATTGTAAAAGGGACATTCCTATCATATGGGATGTATGCCATTTGATATTATATAACCACTCTGTACACTCCACTTCTTTGGAGTGCTCCTTTCCTTTGTGAAAGGACTCTCCAGGACTATATGTTCCTCAGGGTTGGCTCATAATAAACTCACTCCAATTTGTAGATTGTTTATGGATTGTTTGTGTTGACAATACGCAGAAACTTCTAAAAGACAAAATGATTTCAAAAACAGATCTAAAAAGGATCCTTACAGCAAAAAGAAAAAAATCTTTAGTAAATATCTTTGGCTATCTGAACAGGTCCATCTGCAAGAAAAACAGTTTGGACCCAACTATTCTTTTGAGTTTTGAACCTGAGACCTGGTTAAGATTTTGAAGATCTCTCTTTGTGTTTATATATCTCTATATGTATTTGTCTGCCTCCAGATGATATAATTTCTAAAGGGGCTCTATTTAATTGGCTTGGAGTAAACCCTTTTATAAGTTATTTCTAAATGTAATAGAAACTAGCCCAGATATCTTTCAATTTAACACGATATAAAATGATCTTTGGTAAATGAAATCTTGTTTAAGTTTGTTGGTTTAATTGAAATAAACATGTTTGGGGAGTTATCAACATTGGATATGATGCAAACATGTTATCTCTGTTACAAAATTTGTCAGCAAAAAATAATAACAGAATAATACTGATTTTGTCTGATGTCTCATGAGGGTTTTGTAGGCAATCTAAATATAATTATTGGGAACAAGTAAACTAAATAAATGTGAAAAGGATGAAAGTCTTGGGGAGAACTTTTTAGCAATAATTATGTGTTATAGTGGATGTACTTAAAACAATTCAAGATAATGGTTAACTGCTCTAATATCACATGAAATTTTGGAGAGTAATCAAAACATAATTGTTGGGAACAAATTATTCATGTATTTATTTATTTGTCTATTTATTTATTTACTTATTTATTTTTAGGGGAAGATTCACCTTAAGCTAACATCTGTTGCCAATCTTCCTCTTTTTCTCCCTTACAGCCCCAGTACATAGTTGTGTATATTTGCAAGTTCTTCTATGTGAGTTACCACCACAGCATGGCTACTGACACACAAGTGGTGTGGTTCCATGCCCAGAAACCAAACCTGGGCTGCTGAAGTGGAGTGCACTGAACTTTAACCACTAGACCATCAGGGCTGGCTCAACAAATAATTCAAATAGATAAAAATGGGTAAAACTTTTCAAGTTCAATAATTATGTTTTATGGTATATATATACTTGAAAAATAGCTTCCAAAATCTTCTTGGTAACTTGAAATTTTAGAGTTTTACTAAATTAAGTTAAATAATAAAAGTTTATTGTGTATCCAAGTCATTTCCAAACAAGATTAAATATTAAAAATTGATTACTAAGCATAGATTACTCTGCCTTTGGTTTCTTATCTCAGAGAAACTAAAAGATGCTGAGGGTTTATTGATAAACATGTTTTGTGCATGCTGAGAAATTTTCTATGAGAAAATGTATTTCTAAAAAGTCTTTATACAAGAAAAGTAAAATGTATATTTTCAGTAAAGAAGGTATAAAAAATAGAGATATTATTGTTTGTTTTGTTAAGGGAGATAAATTTATCCTAACATACTAGGAAAGAAAAAAAGAAAAGGCACAGGACAAATTCTGAATGTAAAAAGTAAGTGACAGATGTTTGCAAGTAAAACCCTGGAGTTTTGTGCATGTTCAAGTTGGCTATATTAAAATAAATTCAATTAAATGAATGAGTTTCAATGTCAAAAGTAAGCTGGTGCAAAATTAGAATTTGTCTTTCTCTCTTAAATAGATAATTTTCTTGAACTTTTGGTCTGTTCTTGATAAAGAGGTTATAAAACATCTTTACCTTTAAGTAAGTTTACCTAAAAGACAGAAAATCTATGTTTTTAAAAAATAATTTCCTATGTTCAAAAGGACTGAGGTATCTCTATCAAAGTTTTTTTTTTTTTTGACTGTTTTAACTATCTGTTTGCTTTTGACATCTTCTGTTGTCACTGTGATTGAATGGATAACTAAGCACTGTTTCCTATTTGACCAAGTGTTTTAAAACCTTTTGATATCTTTGACAAACTTCTCCCCAAATTAAAGTCTTTCTTTTGATTTAAAAGGGAACTTTGAAAATTTCCAATCAGCTTTGAGACTTCTAAAAATTTTGCACTCTCTTTCTATAAGGAGGAAGATATTAAACTAATTAAACTTATTTGGTACGTTAAATTACATAGACAACACTATCAAATAGATGGTAATAAGTCTCCCTAGGTTATATTGTGTGCATAAGTGTTATTAATATGAATGTTTTTTTAAAAAACTATATAAGTGCGAAAATTCTGATCTGTCCTGATTGTCAGTCGTAACTCTGGTTATTATCTGAAAGTGTTATATGTTACAGAAATAGCCAAGTGTCTGTCAATTGCCATTTTTGAGTGTTTTGTTATTTGCAGACAGTTATTTTACTCTGATGTCTTTGCAAATATGTTTCGTCTTGAGAGAGATTCATGGAAAGGACTCTGACACTTGCTCTAGAATGCAGGTTTCTGATAAACTTTCAGATTAAAAAACTGAGCTGGGTAAAAAATTACAGAAGTCTAGTAGAAAAACCGATAGCCTCATAAAACTGTTAAAGATCAAAAATTGGTTATATGGGGGGTTGGCCCAGTGGCATAGTGGTTAAGTTCATGTGCTCTGCTTTGGCTGTCTAGGTTTGCAGGTTCAGATCCTGGGCACGGACCTACACACCACTCATCAAGTCATACTGTGGCAGGCATCCCATGTATAAAATAGAGAAAGATGGGCAGCAATATTAGCCCACAGGCAATCTTGCTCAGAAAAAAGAGGAGGATTTGCAACAGATGTTATCTCAGGGCTAATCTTCCTCACCAGAAAAAAAAAAAAAAAAAGAGGAAGATTGGCAATTGGATGTTAGCTCAGGGCTGACCTTCCTTACCAAAAAAAAATAAATAAATAATTACATGGAACTAAATAAATTGATGAGGATGATTGTAATGTTTATGATTTTTCCTTTGAAATATTACTGATTTTTTAAATGTTTTATTTTTCCAGATTTAAGGAAACCTTTTCCTCTTTTCTTAAGGACCTGACTTTGAACAAATCGTAAACAGAATTAAATGAAGCATTTTTCTTTTTCTCCCTATCTGATCCCTCCAGAATTTGAAAACTCTTGATGAGTGACTGTTCTTATATTCATGACAATATAGTTATTTGCATAAGATCAACAAGAATCTGTTCTTATAGCAGGACACAATTGGAAACACTGGTTATATTATCAAGGCTTTGACTGGAATGTAATATTTAAAAAACACATACAGACTCAGATATAACCAGACAGCCTTTGGGGAACAAAGACTGGACTTTACGGAATAAAGACACTTGGAAATATTGGCCTGGTACCTTAATTACAGGGTTCCCAGCAAGCTTACCAGGTGAGTACAGAAGGTCACTTCTCTGGAAGGTGCAGAGAACCCAAGGATATTTTGGGGACCTTGAGGAGAGAGGAATTCACCCAAATCTGTAGGTACTGCAGGCAGAGTCTGAGGACAAGTCCTTGGCTTGGCTTTCCTAGCTTCAAGAGGCCTTTAAAGTTCAATCTAAGATTCCTATAAAATGTTGCAGCAAAGCAGATTTAGAAGAGCCTATATGATCAATTGATATTCTTGCTGTACTTTTGTAAATAATTGGGGCAAGTTTATTAAAACTAATTTTACAAACCAACAACTCTAAAAAGTTTTTTAATAGAAACTATAATACACATTTGTGGAAGCTGGATTGTGGTTCTGCTAATTGTCCTTGAAGTTTTTGTTTTCTATCTGTAAACTGGACTGAATTCTGAATTCTTCTAGTTTCCTCATATATCAGATAAAGACCTCCAAATTAACGTTTTCAATTTCTTTCTGTCATTTTCATTTAAAATCATTAAAAACTGAAACCACCCTCATTCCTGAAGCCCTGCAAACTGAAGCTGGACAACTTAATATACGTAAGCCACTCAAAAGATACCTGAACACCCACTGACATCATCAGAGCTTCTTGCTTTGGGGGTTCAAGCATGACCTGGCGGGAAAAATTACTGATAATTCTAATTCCTATAATCTTTGTTGGTATTTGCCTCTCTTGTGATGTCTATTATTGTTATGATGTATACATAAATTTACAAGATAGGTTACTACAATGCCTTGTAAAACTCCTACTGAAAAAAATACTAAAAGTCATTTTATCACACAGGTCAAGTTGTTCCATTCCATGGCTCCCTTATGATACCCCCATTCAGCAGGAAGTAGCCAGATTTGAAATGATGCCCTTAATCCCACAAGATTTTGAAATGAACAGCTGACAGTGGGGGACTGAAACTGAGAACTAAGAGGTTAAAAAATCTTCCCTGAAGTGGGGCCAGCCTGGTGGCATAGTGGTTAAGTTCACACATTCCACTTTGGTGGCCCAGAGTTTGCAGGTTCAGATCCCAGCACGGACCTATGCAGCACTCAACAAGCCATGCTGTGGAGACTTCCCACATACAAAATAGAGGAAGATGGGCATGGATGTTAGGTCAGGGCTAATCTTCCTTAGCAAAAAGAGGAAGACTGGCAATGGATGTTAGCTCAGGGCCAGTCTTCCTCACTAAAAAATTAAAAATTTAAAAAATAAAAATAAAAAGGTAATAATTGGCACAAGAACAAAAAAAGATACTCATAAAAAAAATCTTCCCTAAAGCAAAAAACTCCATGATAAGCTGTGCTAACTGCAGCTGTGCATATTCAGCATAACCAACTGTTGTTTAAAATTGACCAGGTCTTTCTGTCCCTCCTTAGAATATGAGTGAGCTGTCTTTCCCAGAATTCAAGGTCCAAATGTCCATGTTCAGTTCAACGCCAAATGCAGGCTGGTGGGAAGGAGCCAACCAGCAAGTCCACATGATTCCCCTACCCTAACTAAAATGCCAGCACATACTCTCCCTCCCCTACCTAAAAACCCCTACCTTTTTCGCTTCGAGCAGGTGGATCTGAGTTTTAGCTCCCATCTCCTCCTCTAGCTGCCTTTAAATAATAATAAATCCTCTTTCCTTGCCACAAGCCTGACTTTTTCAGTTATTGGTGCTACTGTGTGTTGAGTAAACAAAATTTATGTTTGGTAACACTGCTAGTGTTAGAATTCTAGCAGCCCTCTCGTTTATTTCAAAACTCAAAATTATTTTACTTCCAATAATTTTCCAAGCTTTAGTAGGCTTTTCTTGTGTTTAGTGTTCTCAAGCAGGCCTCTTTCATGACTCAAATTCTAGAGACATCTCCAGAAGAGACATCCTAAAACCAGAGTGCCACCATGCTATCTGGGCTCTCCAAGGCTTGGGAGAGCAGCCCCACAAGTGCCAGTCCATGAAGGTACAGGCTGTGGATTCATTCTACTTCTCTGAACCCTGGCAGGAATTGGGTTATTTCCCCAAACCTGGGGACCTCTCTGGCATGTCAGCTCCATGGGAGCAGGGAGTGGGGTAATTTAGCCTTACCTTTTTCTTTCAGTGTCTAGCACAATGGCCAGCACCTAGAAGACATTCAGTGAACACTTCCTGAATAAATTATTTAATGATTTCAGAAATAACCTTGGAGGTCTAAGTCCACCTCATAAACGTCTAGTGAAACACATTCTTATAAATTCTGACAAACTTATATGTATAACTTTGTATGTCATCCAAATGTTTCTCTACACCCAGCATTTCAGAAATAGCTATTACCTCAAAGGAAGCCTCACCCATGACATCATAGTACTTTGGATGCTTTTACTCAATCCACAGTAACAAACGATAACTGAGTATCACCAAGGCCCAGAGTTTATGCCAGGTGTTAGGAGACGCAAGAATGTTCAGTTTCTGTATCTACTCTAAAGAGCTTCAGTCTGGTAGAATAAAACAGACATTTTTAACCATAATATAGTGTGATATGTGCTATACCAGTGGTATTAATGAAGTATCAGGGGAAAGGTACCTGTATTCATTGGTAAGGCTGCCAGAACAAGGTACCCCAGACTGTGGGGCTTAAACCACAGAGGTTTATTTTCTCACAATTTTGGAGACTAGAAGTCCAAGATCAAGGTGCCAGCAGGGTGAGTTTCTTCAAAGGCCTCTCTCCTTGACTTGCAGATGGCCATCTTCTCCTGTATCTTCACACAGTCATCTCTCCATGAGTGCACCTGTCTGGTGTCTCTGTGTCACAATCTTCTCTTCTCATAAAGAAACCATCCATATTGTATTAGGACCCACCTAATGACCTCATTTTAACTTAATAACCTATTTAAAGACCCTATTTCCAAATACACTCACATTCTGAAGTACTGGGGGTTAGAACTTGAACGTATGAATTTTGGGGGAACAAGTCAGCCCATAACAGTACCTTAAGAGGTAACATTTCTAAGAAACATCATGTGACTTAAAAACAAACTCAAGCACTGTTGCTGAGTAGGGGGAACATCAGTCCCATCACCCACGTCGATTGTGTTTACAGCAGAGTCTTTGCCAAGGTTTCATGCACTGGCATGCACAGGCTTCAGGGAAGGTCTGACCTTCCTGGGCCACTTGAAATTATGCACAAACTTTATTTGTGTATGTAAGCATATGCGTATGTATGTGTATGTATTTGTTTTCTATATCGCTTACATGAGTCTCCAAGGCAAAGAGCTAAACCTTCTAAGAAACAACCCTTTTAAGGTCATATACAACAGGAGCTATACAACATACCTATAGAAAATAAAGTTTGTTTAACCTGAATATAATCATGAGAAATGAAACAAATCCAAATTGAGGGATATTCTACAAAACAACTCTCCTAGAATCTTCAAAAATGTCAATTTTATGAAAAGTAGGAGAAAGAAAGGGTTAGTGAACCATTCTGATTAAAGGAGACTACAGAAACCTAATAACTAAATGCAGTGCAAGACCCATGATTGGATCCTGGGTGGAAGAAAAAATGATAAGTGAAGGACATTATTGTGACAATTGAGGAAATGTGAGTATGGATGTATTTTAGATAATAGTATTGTATTGACGTTAAATTTCCTGAGCGTGGTAAGTGTACTGTTGTTATGCAAGTTAAGTCCTACGTGCGTGACTTTCAGAAGGCACAAGATGAAGTATTTAAGGGTGAAGTTATGATGTCTTTAAATAATTCTCAAGTAGTTCACATAGAGATGATTAGATTGGTAGAGAGAAGGAGAAGGATAGAGAGGAGAGAGAGAAAGGAAGAGACAGGGAGAAATAGCAAATGTGGTAAAGTGTTTAAAACATGTGTGTTGATTGTAAAATTCTTGCAATTTTTCTCTAGGTTTAATTTTTTTTTAAATAAAAAGTTGGGGGGAAAGCGATAGTTTTTCTGAGGAAGTTAATGGAGGATGTGCTCTCCTCCATCCCCAAATGAAGGAGTAAATTGAGGAAGAGGAAGACATGAAACTGAGACACCACAGATGCGTATAGGAGAGAGAAAAGAGAACCTCTGGGACGCCACCCCTGGGCAGTAGTCATGAGGCAGCTCAGGGAGCAGCCACTCTGACAGGCAGGGGAGGGCAGAAGGTACAGGAGAGATGTCCCCTGGAGCAAGATGAAAGACTTCCAGAGAGGAGGTTAATATCTCAGGCAGAGGTTTCTGGATGAGTTACTGGTAGGTACATTCAAAACTAAGCAAAGAAAAAACATGAGACAATTATTAACTCCAAAGACAAAACAAAAAGCTGTACAGAAAAGGAAAGTATAAGCTCAATGCACTGTGTTGCTAAAGTGCAAATAACAGCTAGAGTCAGAACAATATAAACAGTCTGTAATTATCTCACCAACAAATTCTGACACATGAGAAGGATGGAAAAGGAGCAAATGTGAGGGGTCTTCAGGAACACTAAATACTCATCTTTCATAGTAAGAAGTCAATATATAATACCTAAAACTGAAATAGCAAGGAATAGGTGACCCAAGAATCCCAGGCAAACCCAAACACTTCTATCAGGCCTCACATTCCAAGAGTTTAGAGATTACCTTCCAGAAGTCAAGGACAAAGACCACACCTCTATTTGGTCAAAGCTAAATTCTTTCTATACAGGATCACAATACTCATTACTGTGCAACCACTCCCGTCCCAACCCTCACCCTCCATCACATACACAAACACCGAGATGGTTAGATGATGTTCCTTTACAGAGGTTCCCAGAACAGCTCCCCAATAATATCCTTCCAGCCTCAGAGCTACCAGGATACTTTCCCTTTTAACTACCCATGCACGAACATGATTGAATGTCTCCTCCAAAGCTCTTATCCCTGAGATAAGGATTTTCTCCCTCTTTTTAATTTATTTTGTAGTTCTACTTAACTGAACTCTGCTGATGAGCCCAGCCATCTTAGAGAGTGAGGGAGTTATAAAAAGTGCATAAATTAGCAGGAGCTACTGATTACAGATGGCTTACTCTATGCCTGGTACTGGATTGAATTCTTTAAGCACATGCCCTTTTCCTTCCCCAGGAATTGGCAGTTTTGCAGATGGTAAAATTGAACCTTCAAGAGATTAAAGGGCTTGGCATCAGTTAGTTAAGTGGGAAGTGTCAGAATGTGAACCTAGGCTGTTTAACACCAGAGTCTATTTGTTTGAGCATGTGTGTGTGTGTAAAAGTATTTTGCATGCTTGACAGACATGAATTTGGGGGGCCAGTGGGAGGAGTTTTGGGGCCAAACTGTATGCCCCCAAAATCCATATGTTGAAGATGTAACTGTATTTGGAGATAGGGTTTATAAAGAGTTAATTATTTTAAAATGAGGTCTTTATGGTGGGCCCTAGTCCAATATAACCAGTGTCCTTATAAGAAAAAGAAATTACCCACAGACACGCACAGAGGGAAGACCACGTGAAGACACAGAGAGAAGATGAGCATCTGCAAGCCAAAGAGGAAGGCCTCAAATGAAATCAACCAATTGATGTATCTATCAATTATAAACATATATAGTTGATATATTTATCAAAATAAATAATGATAATAATGGATTATGACTCCTTGACTAAAACAGGAAACCTTGATCTCAGACTTCTAACTTCCAGAATTATGAGAAAATAAGTATCTGTTGTTTAAGCCACCAGACTGGGTACTTTGTTATGGCAGCCCTAGCAAACTAATACCTGAAGCCTAACCCCTGAAGCTATTCTCCAGCAGGAAATTTGAATTCTTACATCTCAGTTTTTAGAAGCTATTATGTGGTAACAGTGGCATACAGTGGTTGCATGTGGATATGTCAGGGAACTGGGTTTCCGCCAGGTCAAAGCCGTGACTGGGACTCTGTGCTTCCAAATCAGCGTGTTCTCAGCAAATGCCAGCAAATCTTAACATTTACCAGGGCTCGTATAATAAAAAGGTAAAATGGTTGGGAAAGAATTGTATTTTTGCCATAACCAAAAACAAGTTGATTTTTATATCATGCTTACAGATGCTCCATTCACTGAACATAAATTGACCATCCATTTCTAGACCATTCTCCACCACCATTGCATGGAAATCCGCCAGAGAGCAAATCAAAACTGTCTTAGAGGTGTATCTGAGTAAACATGATCCACAGTAAGGTCATCTATTCAGCATACAAAAGAGAACCATAGGTTGTTAGTGGACTTGGATTTCAATAATTTTGGCTCTGTGATCCTTCTAGCTTGGACATTCTGCAAAATCAATAACTGCAATACTGTTCATTAAATCCCTAACACCCATGTCTAGCACAGAGCAAATGGCAGATAAATATTCCGTAAATGAAATACTCTACTATTCATGCACAAAGCTGTTATATGAGGATAAAGAAGAGACACCTAACTCAGCTAGAAGAAGGAGGGTAAGCATCGATGAATACGTCGGTGATGCTGAAAGAATAAAGCGGTGGAGGAAACACTACTCAGCGCACTTAGGTATCTGCTCTGACCACACCAGTGGACCAGACTTCTTCTTTGCCACCCTTCTCCACCACTACCCCACCAAAGAGGCTATAATTATTCAGTGATTGATACATATTATTATTTTTAGATGATTATAACTAAAAACAGTAGGTATTTTTTTTTATTATTCCAATTAAAAATCAAGTGCGATGTATTCATTCATTTTTTTCTTCATTTTTCAATTATTTAATTGAGGTCACAATGGTTTATAACATTGTGTAATTTCAGGTGTACATTATTATTTATCAGTTTCTGTATACGCTGCATCGTGCTCACCACCAACAGTGTAATTTTTATCTCTCACCATCCATCTGTGCCCCTTTATGCCTTTCACCAATCCCTCACCCTCTTTCCCTCTGGTAACCACTGATTTGTTCTCTTTATCCATGTGTTTGTTTATCTTCCAAATATGAGTGAAATCATGAAGTGTTTCTCTTTCTCTGCCTGGCTAATTTCACTTAACATAATACTCTCAAGTGCATCTGTGTTGTTGCAAATGGGAAGATTTTGTCTTTTTTATGGCTGAGTGGTATTTCATTGTGTATATATATACCACATCTTTATCCATTCATCAGTTGAAGGGCACTTGGTTTGCTTCCACATCTCGGCTATTGTGAATAATGCGGCAATGAACACAGGGGAGCATAAAATCCTTTGGATTATTGACTTCAGGTTCTTTAGATAAATACCCAGTAGTGGGATAGCTGGATCACATGGTATTTTTATTTTTAATTTTTTGAGAAATCTCCATACTGTTTTCTACAGTGGCTGCACCAGTTTGCCTTCCCACTAGCAGTATAATAGGGTTCCCTTTTCTCCACATCTTCTCCAACATTTGTTATTTTTTCTCTTGTAAATTATAGCCATTCTTACAGGTGTAAGTGATATCTCATTGTAGTTTTGATTTGCATTTCCCTAATAATTAGTGAGGTTGAACATCTTTTCATGCCCCCTTGGCCATCTGTATATATTCTATGAAAAATGTCTATTGATATCATCTGCCCATTTTTTGACTGGCTGATTTTTTCTTGTTGAGTGGTATGAGTTCTTTATATATTTTGGAAATTAACCCCTTGTCGGATATATGATTTGCAAATATTTTATCCCAGTTGGTGTGTTGTCTTTTCATTATAATTATGATTTCCTTTGCCTTGCAGAATCCTTTTACTCTGAGGTAGCCCCATTTGTTTACATTTTCTTTTTATTCCCTGCCCGTGTAGTCATGGTATTCAAAAGGATCCCTCTAAGGCCAAGGTCAAAGAGTGTTCTGCCTACATTTTCTTCTAGGAGTTTTATGGTTTCAGGTCTTACATTCAAGTCTGTAATCCATTTTGCACTAATTTTTGTGTATGGTGTAAGACAATGGTCTACTTTCATTCTTTTGCATGTGGCTGTCCAGTTTTCCCAACACCATTCACTGAAGAGATTTTTCCTTTCTCCATTGTAAGTTCTTGGATCCTCTGTTGAAGATTAGGTGTCCACAGAGGGGTGGTTTTCTTTCTGGGCTTTCAATTTTGTTCCATTGAATGTGTGTCTGTTTTAGCACCAGTACCATGCTGTTTTAATCACTATAGCTTTGTAGTATATTTTGAAGTCAGGGATTGTGATGTCTCCAGCTTTGTTCTTTTTTCTCAGGATTGTTTTGGCTATTCAGGGTCTTTTGTTGTTCCACATAAATTTTAGGGTTCTTTGTTCTATTTCTACAAAGAATGTCATTGGGATTCTGATTGGGATTTCATTGAATCTGCAGATTGCTTTAGGTAGTATGGACATTTTAACTATGCTTATTCTTCCAATCCATGTGCATGGAATATCTTCCCATTTCTTTATATCTTCTTCAATTTCTTTCAATAATGTCTTCTAGTTTTCAGTGTACAGGCTTTCAACTCCTTGGTTAAATTTATTCCTAGATATTTTATTCTTTTTGTTGCAATTATAAATGGGAGTGTATGCCTGACTTCTCTTTCTGCTAGTTCACTATTAGAGTATGGAAATGCAAGTGATTTTTTGAAGTTGACTTTGTACCCTGCAACTTTGCTGTAGTTGTTGAGTATTTCTAATAGTTTTCTGATGGATTCTTCAGGGTTTTCTATATGTAAAATCATGCCATGAGCAAACAGTGAGAGTTTCACTTCTTCCTTTCCAATTTGGGTACTTTTAATTTCTTTTTCTTGCCTAATTGCTCTGGCCAAAACCTCCAGTACTATGTTGAATAGGAGTGATGAGAGTGGGCACTCTTGTCTTGTTCCTGTTCTCAGATGGATGACTTTCAGTTTTTCACCATTGAGTATGATGTTGGCTGTGGGTCTGTCATATATGGCCTTTATTATCATGAGGTACTTTCCTTCTACACATATTTTTTTTTTCCGAGGAAGATCAGCCCTGAGCTAATATCCATGCCAATCCTCCTCTTTTTGCTGAGGAAGACCGGCTCTGAGCTAACATCTATTGCCAATCCTCCTCCTTTTTTTCCGCAAAGCCCCAGCAGATAGTTGTATGTCATAGTTGCACATCCTTCTAGTTGCTGTATGTGGGATGCTGCCTCAGCATTGCTGGAGAAGCGGTGTGTCAGTGTGCCCCCAGGATCCGAACCTGGGCCGCCAGTAGCAGAGCATGTGCACTTAACCGCTAAGCCATGGGACCGGCCCCTATACATATTTTATTGAGAGTTTTTATCACAATTGGATGTTGGATCTTGTCAAATGCTTCCTCTGCATCTATTGAGATGACCATGTGAAGTTTATTCCCCATTTTGTTAATGTGGTGTATCACATTGATTGATTTGCAGATGTTGAACCATCCCTGCATCCCTGGTATAAATCCCACTTGATCATGGTGTATGATCACTTTAATGTATTGCTGTCTTTGGTTTGCCAATATTTTATTGAGGATTTTTGCATCTATGTTCATCAGCGATATTGGCCTATAATTTTCTTTGTGTTCTCCTTGCCTGTTTTTGCTGTCAGGTTAAAGTTGGCCTCATAGAATGTGTTAGGAAGCATTCCATCTTCTTCAATTTTTTGGAATTGTTTGAGAAGGACAGGTATTAAGTCTTTGAATGTGTGGCAGAATTCTCTGGAGAAGCCATCTGGTCCTGGACTTTTGTTTTTTGGAAGGTTTTTGATTACTGTCTCAATCTCTTTACTTGTGATTGGTCTATTCAGATTCTCTATTTCTTCTTGATTCAGCTTGGGAAGGTTGTATGACTCTAAAAAATTTATCCATTTCTTCTAGGTTATCCAATTTGTTGGCACATAAATTTTCATAGTGTTCTTTTATAACCTTTGTATTTCCATGGTATCCATTGTAATTTCTCCTCTTTCATTTCTAATTTTATTTATTTGAGTCTTCTCTTTTTTTTCCTTAGTGATTCTGGATAAGGGTTTGTCAATTTTTTTTATCTTCTCAAAGAACCAGCTCTTAGTTTCACTGATCCTTTCTGTTTTTTGTTTTTTTTTAAGTCTGTATTTCATTTATTTATGCTCTAATTTGTATAATTTCCCTTCTTCTGCTGACTTTGGGCTTAATTTGTTTTTCTTTTTCTAGTTCTGTTAGGTGTAGTTTAAGATTACTTATTTGAGATTTTTCTTGTTTTTTGAGCTGGGCTTGTATTGCTATGATGCTTTTGGTGCATCCCATATCAGTTGGTATGTTGTCTTTTCATTTTCATTTGTCTCCAAGTATTTTTTTGATTTCTCCTTTTTTTCTTCATTGATCCAATGGTTGTTCAGTAGCATGTTGTTTAGTCTCCACATATTTGTGACTACCCCAGCTTTTTTCATAAGATTTCTAGTTTCATAATATTGTGGTCAGAAAAGATGCTTGATATGATTTCAATATTCTTCAATTTATTGAGGCTTGCCTTGTTTCTCAACATATGGTCTATCTTTGAGAATGTTCCTTGTGCACTTGAGAATAACATGTATTCTGCTGTTCTTGGATGGAATGTTCTCTATATATCTATTAAGTCCATCTGGTCTAGTATTTCATTTAAGGCCACTGTTTCCTTGTTGACTTTCTGTCTGGATGATCTATCCATTGATGTAAGAGGGGTGTTGTGGTCCCCTACTATTATTGTGTTCTTGTCAATTTCTCCCTTGAGGTCTGTTAATAGTTGCTTTATGTACTTTAGTGTTCTCATGTTAGGTTCATATATATTCATAACTGTTATGTCCTCTTGGTGGAATGTCCATTTTATCATTATATACTAGCCCTCTTTGTCTCTTATTGTCTTTTTTATGTTGAAGTCTGCTTTGTCTGATGTAAGTATGACAATATCTGCTGTCTTTTCCTTACCATTCACTTGGAGTATCGTCTTCCATCCCCTCGCTCAGAGCCTATGTTCGTCTTTAGAGCTGAGATGTGTTTCCTGGAGGCAGCATATTTTGGGGTCTTTTTTTTTTTTTTTTAATCCACATAGCTACTCTGTGTCTTTTGATTGGAAAATTCAATCCTTTTACATTTAGAGTGATTATTGGCATATGAGGGCTTAGTATTGCCATTTTATCTCTTGTTTTCTGGTTGTTCTATATTTCCATTGTTTCTTTTCCCTTGTATTTCTGACTGCCATTTCAGTTTGGTGTTTTTCTGTGATGGTTTTCTCTGTTTTATCTTTATTTAGGAATGTGGCTCTGCTCTTTTTTTTTGGTGGTTACCATGAGGTTTGTAAAAGATCTTATACATGAGATAGTCCATTTTCTGATAACCTCTTATCTCCATTAGCCTAAGAATGTTCCATCCCTTCTCTCTTCCCCTTCTGAATGATTGTTGTCACAAATTATTCTGTTTTGTGTTGTGAGTTTGTGACTAAATTGAAGTGTTTACAGTTATTTTTTCATGCTTCCCTTTCCTTTACCTTTTATGTTACAATTAAGTGTTTGCTAACCTGTTCTTATAGAGAGCTGCAATTTTCTCATTTTGTCTATTTACCTCCTTGCTCTAAGCTTTGTACACATTTGCCTTTTTGTTATAGGTAGGAGGGCTTCCTTTAGTCATTTCTTGTAAGGGAGGTCTAGTGAATTCCCTCAGCTTTTATCTGGGAAAGTTTTTATTTCTCCATCATATCTGAAGGATACTTTCACTGGACAGAGTATTCTCAGCTGAAAGTTTTTGTCTTTCAGTATTTTGAATATATCATTCCATTCTCTCCTAGCCTGTAAGGTTTCAGCCAAGAAATCTGCTGAAAGCCTCATAGGGCTTCCTTTATGGGTTATTTTCTTCCTTCTTGGTGCCCTTAATATTTTTCCTTTTCATTGACTTTTGCCAGTTTTACTATTATATACCTTGGAGAAGGTCTTTTTGCATTGATGTAAAGAGAAGTTCTATTGGCTTCATGTATTTGTAAGTCAAGTTCCTTCCCCAGGTTTGGGAAGTTCTCAGCTATTATTTCTTAGAACAAGCTCTCTGTTCCTTTCTCCCTCTCTCCACTTTCTGGAATACCTATAATACTTATGTTGCTTTTCCTAATTGAATTGGATATTTCTCAAAGAATTCCTTCTTTTTTTAAAATCTTAATTCTTGCTCCTCCTCCACCAGAAATATTCTATATTTCTATCCACTAAATTGCTAATTCTGTCCTCTATAACATCAGCTCTATTTTTTATGGATTCTAGATTATTTTTTACCTCATTGTGTTCTTCATATACAGAATTTCTGTTTGTTTGGGGTTTTTTTTGTAGTTTCAATCTTCTTGGTGAAGTATTCCTTGTGCTCATTAATTTTATTCCTGAGCTCAGTGAACTGTCTTTCCTAGTTTTCTTATAACTCGTTGAGTTTCTTTATGACAGTTATTTTGAATTCTCTGTCATTTGGATTGTAAATTTCTAAATCCTGTGACCTTAGGATTAGTCTCTGGAGACTTGTCATTTTCTTCTCCTCTGAATTGTTACTGTATTTTTCCATGGTGTTTGATGAACTGATCCTTTCCAGTGCATTTGTGGTAGTTTTAGGTCATAGATTCCACCTGCCACCACTGGGAGAAACAGGAGTTGTGTTTCTGATCACACCCTGTCTGTGGGAAGTTGTGTGGGTACAGAGGGTGCTCCAGCAGACTGGGATAGTGTCATGTATGCAGGACTGCCACCGCCTCCTCTTACAGTTGTGCCAGGGCATGTTCCCACTGGTGGGGCCCCGGTGGCATGGTGGGCGCTCCCACCAGCCAGAATGCATTTGCACGTGCACACAGGGCTGCCGCCACATCCTCTTACAGTCACGCCGAGGTGCATTCCCACTGGCGGGGCCTCGATGGCACAGTGGGTGCTCCTGCAGGCCAGGAAAGAGTTCATGCATGTGCACAGGGCTTCTGCCACCTCCTCTAACAGTCATGCCAGGGAGCGTTCCCACTGGTGGGGCTGCCACAGCATGGTGTGCACTCCCGCAGGCCGGGACAGCATTTGTCTGCAGTCTGGGCTGTCCCTGCCTCCTCTTAGAGTAGCACCAGCTGCTGCGTGAGGACCCACGATCTGGATCACTGCTGTTGGGGAGGGGTGGGAGAGCACTCACCTTTCTCCACAGCTTCCTCAGGACCCAGTCCATCCACCTTCAAATGTATAGCTGTGGATCTCTCAGGCATCCTGTTGTGCTGTATGGGTGTCCTCTATTGGTCAATGAATGTCCGTTTAGTTGTAATTCAGAGGGGGAGAGATAAAGAGAAGAGCTCACTCCACCATGTTGCTGATATCACTCCACATTCGCTTTTGTCAACCTTCATTGAAAGCCTGCAAGACACTGAGGTTACCACAGCTGAGAAGACTTGATCCCTATGGTCAAGAAAAGTATGGTGTCACCTCCTGCTCCAGGCTGCTGGCAGAGCTCCAGGAGGTCAGCAGTGTGCAGACTTCCAGTTGACCTGAGTTGCAGCAGGAGCATTTCCCCAAGGCTGCAGCCCCTGGGCTTCAAGCTTTATTCCTTCCCAATATGCAAAAGCGTTAGCCCTGAGCAGGAAGCAAATCCTGCTCCAGCCCGCAGGTGGTGGCCTGCAGCTGAGGACATCTCAGGGTGACTTGAGGCTCAACATGGGGGTGCTCTCATTGGGCTCATGGGCCGCCCTTCTCCACAGGCAGAACTCTTTGGCTGGTCTCTGGTTTCTGTGGGTTTTGTACTCAGCACATACCCAGCACTTCTGGGCTTCCATGCAGGCTGCCGTTGTTTGCCAGTCCCTGGAAGGAAAGCTCAGCTGAGTGCCTGAGGAGCCCAGGGACCCAGGTGAGCTGGTTGCTGCAGGCTCTCTGCCCTTCAGCCTCTATTCCTCTATTCCTAGAGCTTGGGCCTGAACCAGCCTGTGTGCTGGCATCCAATGATGTTCCAGATGGAGACACAACTGCAGAGCATTTTTGAGGAGGTGGTGGTGAGTGGAAGGGCCAGGGAGCCATGGCAATGGCGGAGCCATGGCAATGGAAGGACCATGGGTGGGGGTGGATGTAGGAGACAGGGCCCTGGCTCAAGGAGCCTGGCCTGGGCAACCTCTCCCCCATCTCTCCTTTGTTGTGACACCTGTGTGTCTGTTTGCGTGCAGAAGGTTAGTGGTTCTCATCCTGCCGTCAAATTCAAAGTCCCCTCTGAAATCCACAGTGCCCTTTGTGACAGGCCAGGCAGGTATTGTTAGTTTCTGCCTGTTGCTGATGAAAAAGACTTCCACTACGTTACATTGTAATATTTTGTTCAGGAAGGCCACTCCCCCCTTTTTTTAATTGACTTCATTTACTTTTGTTTTTTACAGAAACTGGAAATTATAGAAGAGGCTTTCCCTGGGTGAGTATATACATGGCAGATTTTTGTGTTTTTACATAAGCATATTTTGTAGGATTTTACTTAGGCTTATTTTTGGAGGTTTATAAAATCCACTATTCTGGTTATATTGAATAACCTTTTTTAAAACTAGTGGCAAATAATGTGATATCTGTTTTTTAGCAAGTTTATGGACATTCCTGAAGATGAAAAAACAAAACTAATTAGCTGTTTGGGGGCCTTCAGGCAGTTTTGGGGTGGTTTTTCTCAGGTGAGCACTGCATTTATAACATATTCAGCTGATTTTTTTTTTTTTTTTGGTGAGGAAGATTGGCCCTGAGTTAACGTCTGTTGCCAATCTTCCTCTTTTTGCTTGAGGAAGATTGTCCCTAAGCTAACATCTGTGCCAATCTTCCTCTATTTTGTATGTGGGACACCCCCACAGCATGGCTTGGTGAGTGGTATATAGGTCCATGCCCAGGATCTGAACCCACGAACCCCAGGCCGCCAGAGCAGAGTGCAGAAACTTAACCACTATGCCACTGGGCCAGCCCCTCAGCTGATGATTTTTGACTCCTTTTTTTACATTTGCTTTGATGTTGCTGTTAAGATATTTCTGGAAAGGGAGAAATAAAATCATCATCATCTTTTATTCATCTATTCTGGTTTCCATTTGTATTCTTCCAGTGGAAAACCTGTACTGACAAGTCAAGTTGATGACAAAACAGTGTAAGATGTTTTTAAAAATCTTCCCCATGTTCAATTATATAAAATCATTTTCATCCTATTCTGATTTATTTGGTGCACTTGAAAACAGCTATGTTAGGGATTGTAAAGGATAAAAATTTCATTCATTTACTCAAAATAGAACTGGCACAACATTGCTGCAAAGATACTATAATAAAGATACCATGGTGAAGATACAAAGATGCCACAATAAGGATACATAGATTCTATAATAAGGATACAAAGACATTATAATAAAAATGAGGAAAGAGCAGTAAAACTTAGTAGCAAAGAACAGATACCAGAAAATGTATCCATGAAAAAGACAAAATGTGTGATGTTTAAAGAGCTCATGCTCTGGTAGTGCATTATCTTCTCAGGGTGCATTATAGGAAGGAAAATGAGGACCGTTTGCAGCAGAGCCACTGGCATGGATCACAGACATGGGTCACATAGCAGCAATACATTCATTTTTTAAAATTTGTTTTAATTTTCTAATAGGTAATATATTCAAATGGTTCAAAATGGAAAAAGTATCTAAAGGTGGACCCAATGAATAGTCTGCCTTTTGTTTTGCTTATCTTAATCACCTGTTTTTTTCCTGTCTGCAGCCAGTATCCCCAGTCTGTTTACTTTTAGAAGTATTTTGTGAATATAGAACCATTTTTATAGAATGTCCGTATACTATGTACACTGTTCATTAGCGTCTTGCTTTTTTCCTCTTAACATTAAATTCTGAAAGTAATTCTACATGAATCCATTAAGAGTTACTTCTGCCTTCCTTTCTTTATTGCTTTCTCATAGCAGCATAATTCTCTATTATACGGCTGCACCTTCCTTTATTTAACCAGTCCCCTGGTGACTGACTAGGTTGCTTCTTCTCTTTTCCACTTTAAACAATACTATAATAATATTATACATGGGACACAATAAATTCCTGGAAGTAGTATTGCTGGGTCAGGAGGTAAGTCTACTTGTAATTTTTATACAAATTGCTTAATAGATTTTCAAAAATGGTCCTACTAATTTGTACTCCCCCAGCAATGTGTAAGATCATCTATTCTCTATAGTCTCACAGTAGAATGTTAATGAACATTTTTATAATGTTTCTAAAACATGAGAAATTTTACCTCAGTATGGTTTTATTTTGCATTTCTCTGAGTGATGTTAAACATCTTTCCAACATATTTTAATTTTTTAATAATTCAAAATGATGCCAGGGAATAAGACTAACATTTCAAAAAAATCTTCAGGCCACTTTCTCAGGAATATTTCCCCAAAACCAAGATAGAATGATCTTTAAGGGTTTAAACCACACCTGTGATAGAATGTTCACCACCTAAATCTGTGCAAAGTTCTAAAATACGGTGAGACAATGATCAATCCACAAATGAGATACGCTTGTGAAAATTCACCCCCTCCAAAATGATTTTCTATCATGACTCTCTATTTTCCTATTCCAGTACATTTTAAAACGTATTAAGAAGGAAACTCAAATTAAGAAGAAGAAAGTCACTTTCCCCAAAATTTGTACACATTGGAAGCTCATAACATGATTATTGACTTCATACTGATAAAAGGCCAAAGAATGGGATGCCATTAGCCATTTCTCCAAATAACAATCTGTAGTTAAAAGTCCTGTCAGTTATCATAGTCTTCTACCTACAAATGGTGTGACTTTTGCCTATAAATTTAACCCACTGTTTCTAGACGTGGAGTAAATGAAGCAACTACATCTGAGTAACTTGAGGAGCTTGTCTAAAAACCGCAGATTCTCAGGTTCCATTCCTATCTTAGTCTGTTCAAGCTGCTATAAGAAAATGCCATAGACGACAGAAATTCACTTCTCACAGTTCTAGAGGCCCGGAAGTCCAAGATGAAGGCGCTGGCCAGTTGGCTTCCTGGTGAAGGTCTCTTCCTTGCTGGCAGAGGGCCTTTCCTCTGTGTGTGTGTGGAGAGGTGGAGGGAGAGGGGAAAGGGAGAGGATAGAGGCAGAGAGAGAGAGAGAGAAAGAGAGAGAGAGAGAGAGGGAGGGAGAGCATGTGCTGGAGATTCTCTCTCTCTCCTCCCCTTCTTAGAAATCTAATTACCTCCAAAAGGCCCCCTTCCAAATACCATCACATTGGGGGTTAGGGCTTGAACATGAATTAGGAAGGGACCCAAACATTCAGTCCACGACAATTTCAAATCTTCCAGAACACAGCCTCTGGGACGGGAGTCCAGGAATCTGTCTTCCAGTTTCCAGGTGGCTCCTAGGCACCCTGTTTAAGAAAACTGATTGCCACTCTGTGCACCTCAGTTTCCCTATCTCTAAAGCAGGATTGACTGTCACCATGCTTTCCTATTTCAGAGCTGCTGATGTTTGGGGATCAGTTAAGCACATATGGGAAAATGCATTCTAAAACTGCAAAGTTCTATGTGAATTATAATAATCATCTAAACTTTACCACCTATATTTCCAACACACCTCCTTCTAAAAACTACAAGTGAAGGAGGAAAAAAGGAAAAATACTATAGATGTTATCTTAATTCTTGTAATTCAACTCTAGATAACTAAAATACTCAGGAAATCGAGTGTTCTAGTTAATATTTAGCTGAACATTCTGGTCACTATTTGAAAAGCCCTTTTAATTATATTATTTCACTTTCTTGGTAAATACATAACTTGGATCTTACATGATGCCAAAGGGTTTTTATTTGGGGTCAGCATTCTGAATATCAGTTCTTGCAGCACAGGACAGGCTCAGCAGAGTCATCTAGGCTCTGCCTTGACCTCAACCGCTAAAAGGTTTCTTGTTTATTTCTTGTTACTGGGAGATATTTCACAGTTGGCAGAGGTGTGTTTATTTTAACCAGGGGCAGATCTCTAATTACAAGTTGTATTCCAAAAGTTTGTTTATTCCTAAGTTGTTTGCCACTTGACATGCCCCTCCCCCTACCAAAAAAAAAGTTAGAAATCACAATTAAGTTTTCTGGCTTGTCCAAAAAGCCCATAATATAGATGACACACATCTGCTGTGCCTTAAAAGTCACACAAACATTTTGCAATCGAATTTCTCAAATTCAAAAACAAAATTGAATATAAAACCATTTTCATTTACCTTTAATACTGATATATGAGAAAACTGGAGGAAGATGAGAAGCTGATAAAAATTTCTGTAAATTTTCTAAAAAGGTTAATGGTTCCAGTTCTTTATTACACAGAATGCATAAGTCTCTCAACACAGCCACTGGGGCTTCTCTCCAGAGTCAAGAGTAGGAAATGTTGGGGCAGGAGACGGCAAAACTGAGTGTCCAGAGTTAACTGAAAGAGTGGAAAAGAAGGGAAAAAAGAAAGGTGTTGAAAGGGTGCCTGTGCTTCATAAGAGAGAGACTGCACGGAGTGGACATAGCTCAGGTATAAATGGTGAGAGAGAGAAAGACCAGAATATGACAGGAAGTAACAGAAAGCAACACTGGAGAAAAGAGTTCCCTACAAGAGCCACAAAGGCTGAATTTGAGGTGTGACAGCAAAGTCACCTAAACAGAAGAGGCCCTGGTGTGAGGGAGACTCTCATCTGCACCTGCAGGACTGCAGGCCTCACTTGTACCTGCTAGATGGCCACACATGGGTTGTTGCTACCTGAGGGAACGCCCAGGGGCTAGATCCTGATTCTGAACCCAAGTCATCACGGAGGCCCTGTCTGGCCTCTCAGGCACGCTGGCCTTAGCTGGGAACCTCTGTTTATAGTTCACTCACTGCCTCTTCCATCGCCCCATGTGCTAACACAATGAGATCCCAGTTTAATCTTACCCCTGAATTTACACCTAAGTGTCATCTCTCTATTAGTGCATCTGTATTTAGATTCCAGACCTTCAACTGGACATATGGGTCTGTGGTTGAGTATTCAGTCTCCCCATCTTGCCCTTTTCCAAGTCAAAGTGTCACTCGGGCTAAGTAAAAATGCAGTGCACTCATTCATTCAACCAAAAGTTGACACTGCGAGTCAGGCAATGTCTTTGGTCCAGTAGTAAATACAACAGTCTATTGGGTTCCTAGAAATGTTTGGTGCATTTTATTAGAACACGTGAAAGAAATACCATAAGGGGCAAACAGGAGACTTCCCTGGCCTCTAAGATGCTCTGGTCATTTTGAAATAAAATGCTAAACTATGGCTGGATGGATATTAAATTTTACAAACCAAAGAGCAATGTCAATTCCAGGTGAAACCAACAGCAGAGAACTAACTTGAATATTCTCTATCTATTCTCTATTCTAGAGAAAAGATAATGTGTTGCAGGAGGAAGGGGAGAGAAGCTAACAACAGAATTAATCATTTTCATATCCAAATTTCTGATAAACAAGGCCAACTTCTGCCACTTAGAAGAAACGCTTTCCTTGAAAAGTGAAAGGAATTTTCACTCACCACCACCCCCACACAAGGGCCTTGACACATACACGGGTATATGTATTCATAAGCACAGCAGAAAGTCACAAACACAAAATAATCCTGTAGAAGGGCTCAGCAGAGAAGGGAGGAATGTATTGCAATGTAGTTGAAAATTACCTGTCCTTCAAAACGATGCCAGGAACAAGAAGGGCATTTCAAATAAATTTTGAAGTCCAATCTCAGCGGAGGTCGACATTTTAGTTCAAAACTTAACTTGGAATGAAGGAAAGGCATCCGGTATTCAACACGTCCACTGAAGCATATAGAGACCAATACCTGGATTTGCCCTCTGGCTGTTTTCCGGGGTCTGGCTCAGGGTCCAGGCATGAGCATTTCCAGGGCCCAAAGCCCCAGAGCAGAGCCTGCTGGTCTTCCCCTGGGATCAACACTACACTGGGGACGGGCGAAAGGGGGGCAGCATATTCCCTCTGCATCCACTCGTACATACCTACATCGTCCAGGTTTACCCGAAATATGTTCAGAAAAACGCAAGTCGTACCGCCACTGATCATC
The DNA here is from genome assembly GCF_057802395.1 of Ceratotherium simum simum. Classification (NCBI taxonomy): domain Eukaryota; kingdom Metazoa; phylum Chordata; class Mammalia; order Perissodactyla; family Rhinocerotidae; genus Ceratotherium; species Ceratotherium simum. The sequence continues at coordinate 51,247,110 of NC_141918.1, read as the reverse complement.
TGTCTGCAAGGCAACTGTTGGGTTTATCCCACTAGATAGAAACCGTGTGGCTGAGGACCACCTCAGCGGTCCGCCTCTAGTAATCCCAACCCCAGATGCAATTACTCATCCATTTCTTCAGCTTTATGAAAAGTGTGCTGATGTTTAACCTGAAAAAGGAATCCCATCGTTGCAGCTCCTTTCTAGAAGACACGTCCCAGAGAACTTCAATACCAACTGTCAAGTGCCTTTTGGAGACTTTTCCCTTCGGAAGTGCATCATTTGGGGAAGGTCTGGGGGGAAGAAGGGTATTAAAGCAGGGAAGGGAAAGAAGAATGGGTAAGAGGTTTCACTTTCAGTTCAGTTATTAAGAGTTTCAAAAATATAGCAATGAGTTTTGGTCTATTAATGTCCCACTGTATTTCACCAAAAGACATGAGGTAACTATTTGGTCTGGAAATAAATAAACCAGAATGAAGATTTAAAAAAAAAGACATGAGGTAAGAATGCTTCCCAATTCATGCTCCAGCAAAAGGCCCCACCCAACGGGATAGAAAGTATCCAGACTGTCCTACTTGTGGAAGTCAGTCCCGAGACACTTTCCTGTCAAATGCCCAGAGCTGCGGCATCATAGCGTAATAATGCAAAGAAATTCCAAAACAGAGCCAAAGGAGAAAGTATTTTCTAAAGTTCCTGATAAAACTTCAAGATCTCTGTTAAATCTTTGCAAGCTGAATCAGTTCACGCAAGGAAAGCCATCAATACGGCACCCAGAGTCTCCCAAAAAGGGGAGGGAAAAAACACCTAGTTGGTCCTTCTTAAGACCCCCACCTTTCGGGCTGGTCATTTTTCCCCTATGAAAACCTTGCACCGTCTGGGGGAAGAGGTGGTATTTCCCAAGAGCACACTTTTGTGCCTGCGCTCGTGAACAGGCCCTTATAAGCATCAGCGATGCAGGGGAGCGGGAGCTCTCCCCCAGGTACAGGGCAGGGAGCCGAGGGAGGCGCACGGACACCGCCGGCAGAGGCCCGCGGGGCGGCGCAGGGGGCGCGGAGAGGCGGCGTCTCCCCGGCCGGGGCTGACCGCGCTGGGGCGCACGAGCCGGGCGCGCCCTCCCGCCTCCCGGCCGGGCCCCGACCTACCAGCGAGAGCACCTTGTAGGTGTTGGGGTCCTTGGTCACGGGGGCGCGCGCCGCCTTCTCCGGCGGCTCCTCCCCCAGGTCCATGGGGGCCAGCAGGGACGCGGCCGCCTGCGGGTCCCCGGGCGCCTGGGCCGCACGGCCGCGGCTCGGGTCGCGGCCCTTCCCCGCTGGGCCCTCCCGGGAGCCGCGCGCGCCCTCGCCGCCCCCGTCGCGCTCCATCGCGGCCCGGCTCGGCCCCGCCGCGCCTTTAATAGGCCCGCCGGCCCGCCCCGCCCCGTCCCGAACGCCGGACCCCTGGCTCAGCGCCCTCCGAGGGAGGGGAAAGCAACCATACGCCTGGGATTATTTGGCTTCCTGTGTGATTTCGGGCACTCGACGTGTCGGTTGATTTGCGTCCTTTGCGTGGGCGCGTCTTGAACTTCCCTCCAAGCCGCCGCTGCTCGCGCCCCGGGCACCGTCCGAACGCTTGCGGGAATCGCCCTGCGTGGCCTGGCGGCGCGGGCAGGACTGGAAATGCAGAGTCTGCAGAGGGCATGAGCTCATGGGGCCCCAAGATAGAGCGGGAGGAGACCAGGCTGTGCAGCTTCTGGAAGGCGGGAGAGTGGGGTCAGGACAGACCTGACCCTGTGTTTCTGGGTGGACATGCAGATAGTATAGGGTGGTGCGTGGGGATGACGACCTTTTTTCCTACGTAGACGCCCTGCCACCCACTGCCTACGCTAATCTGAGAGGAACATCCAACCTTAAAATATCTGGCTTTACGAGTATGCACACATATAAGGAATGTTTAGTTTTTCACGGTTTTATGTGGTGTCTGGGTTTTTGTCACTGCTCTCGTTTTATTTACTGGCTAGTCCTTTTAGACTTTGTACATTGAAGGCTTCAAAGTGTAGGCGTTGCGCCATCCTGAGGTTGACGCTGACACTTGGTTAGCAATATCAGACAATCTACCGCAATCTGAAACACTCTGATACTGACACGACCAGTGGGCCGTAATTCTCGGTGGGTTTTGATTCACCTCTGATTCTACAATTTTTACATTTCCTTCCTCATCAGTTAGAAAAATCACAGGCATGTAGTGAAGTGAGTCTTGCCTGTCAAGTGGAAACCAGGAACTTTCAACTGCTTCGCAGCACCCGGGCCTAACTACAAGGACCAGGCGAAGTTATACAATCCAAAACCAATTCACTGTCAACTCATTCTGATCACACGAATATGTACAAATGTTTTTAAAAACAAGAATGGATGTTTAACAGATACAGTGTGTGTTGTCCTATTTAAAATAGTCGGCTTGGGATGCTTTCCACTTATATTGACTCATTCATTCATTCATTCAATAATGAATCCATGGATTCAATCTTTTGGCTTCCAACTATGCATAGCATCTCAAAGATGAATAAAAGTGTTTTTCCCGAGTGGCTTCAGTTTGGTGGAAGAGGGCGACGGCAATAAACAAAAAATTTAAACCAAGTCATCTCTGCAGAATGGAGTCGCAAATAGGATATTATGGAAGCTCAATGGAAAGGGAAACTGACAGCTGGAAGGAGTAAAGGCCATCCCTCAAAGTGTTATTGAGCTTTTTTTTTTTTTAATTACCTTTGAGTCATCTTACAAACCACCCAAGAGAAACAGGTTTTCACTATTTGATAGTCATACATACTTTTTACCCCAAACTTGGCTCCAAATTTTCCTTTAACTGTTTCCAAAAATCAGATTCAAGGGCAAAGATTTGCTCCACGGAGACTGATCAAATGAGTGTCAGAACTTCTGAAAGCGACTCAGCAGAGACCTTCCAAAGTGGCTATGAACCTGACAAAACAAATGCCATCAGTGTATTGTCTGCATCCCGAGGCAAGGAGTCTCTGTAAAGGCTTCACCGGTTGGAAAGTGCTGTACAGCGTGCAGGGTCACAAACTCAAACGTCAAGGGATCGTCAGGACCATAGATGAGTGAGGCGCCCCCTGTAGGTGAACTGCCTGCCCTGTTATAGAGTGCGGCTTTCACTCAGCGCTATTGTGAGCCCATTGTGGCCAGAGAGATTTCTCAAGAGAAACAGGAAATTTAGATGTTTGTGTGAATTCTCCAGATTGCAAAATTTTGTCTACAAAACTCAGAAAAACAATTTCTTTAAACACTTTAACAGCCAAATAAAATGTAACACATCTGCAGAGTGGGCCTGGCAACCAGGCCATCAGGATGTGGCCTCTGCCTTATGCTCATTGCTTCTCCTGTGCCAGTTGGGACTTTTATGGGTAACTATAAAAATCCAGTTGAAATTCTGAAATCGGAGGAGTAAAAATGGCTGGAGTATGGCACTCATATTGTTCAGCAGTGGGCACGGCAATGCCTGTAGTGAAGTCTTGCCTGGTCTTGTTTCTATTCCAAATGGTCTGAGGGACAGCTTCCCACTCCAAAGTACAACAAGGGCATGAGACATAGGATTGCAACACAATTTCTCCGGTTCGTGCAAAGGTGAACAATGAATGTTTCATCCTTACTCTTAAACCCCTCTGCTTTAATGATGAGGATTCTACTCTAGTACAGCAGTAAAGGTGATAGTTTAAGGTTTTATAAGATTCCTGAAGTTTTACTGTACAGAAAGATTTAAACGTTTCTCCCTTGGTGCCTGAAAGTTTCGATGTAGATAAGACCAAAACACTAAACAAAACCCACTTATCTATGTTTGAACTATGACTTCTCAAAGCTGAGAAACAGCTCCTCTCAGCTTTTAAAAAATGAAATATGCTGCACAGTAATTATTTTAGCAGCCGCTCCAGAGCTCCTCCAGCTTCCTTCAATTCTCCAGTAAAACACCAGAGACATCTAGCCCAGTCAAAAAAGAAAATAACCACATTGCTCTTTAATCTTTATGAGACTTAGAAAAAAATTTTTCCTTGGTGTTATTTTTAAGGTTTTGTACGACATCCTGATTGCTCTTTCTTTTTTGTAAGCACAAAAATATGCCCTCTGGAAGAAGCTTGGATAACTATGTGACCTTGTACAGATTAAAGGAACTCTGAGTCTTGATTTCCTCCTTTGTAAAGTGGTGTTACATATAATACCATAAAATTACACTGCTATCTCTAAATGCCAACAAAAGGTTTAACATTTGCCCAATTTTACATAAAAATTTAAATTTATCCTTTTCATATTTAAATCACCCAATCCCTACCCATAATACAGTAAAATGATTTAATTTTTGTAAAAACTATGCATGAGAGATCGCTGGGAAGATGGTGCCATAGGAGAACTCTGAACTCACCTTCTCCCATGGACACAACAAATTGGCAACTACTCTTGGAACAATTACTCCTGAGAGAGAACTGAAAACTGGATAAAAAGAATTCCCACAACAAGGGACAGTGCTGACTGAGGTGGAAGAGGCAGAAATTCCTTTCTGGAGAGGAAAAAGCCACATTCTAGACTTGGCGCTTCATAGCCAGGAGCAATCTTAAGTCACATAGGGGATCGGCCCCACCTTCCAATGCCTGAAACAATTGTGTGCTGCCATGCCTGGGGCTGGCCCCACCCAGCTGCACTCCTAAGAGAGCTGACAACAGTCTTGCAGGCTGGAGGCCTACAACAATTGTAAGCCCCTGAGCCTAGCAACCAGTCATGCTGGGGGCCTACTCACTCAACAGAAAAACTGCAGCAGGAATGTGCTATTAGACCTTGCAGCCAGTTGTGCTGGAGCTCCCCACTCCTGATCAAGTGACTAAAAGGCCCATAGCAGCTGTGCACAGCTGAGTATTACAACAAGCCTAGTCTCTCCATGTATCTGCAGCAAGATCAACCCTGCCACAACAGAAAGACACCTAGAATAAAAATAACAAAATGGCAATAAGTTCATACTTATCAATACCTACTTTAAATGTCAATGGGCTAAATGTTCCAATTCAAAGACATAGAGTGGCTGATTGGATAAAAAAAGAAGATCCACATATATTCTGCATACAAGAGACACACTTCAGACCTAAAGATACTCACAAACTGCAAGGGAAGGGATAGAAAAAGGTACTCCATGCAAATGGCAATGAAAAGAAAGCCAAAGTAGCAATAATTATATCAGACTAAATAGACTTTAAAACAAAAACTGTAACAAAAGATAAAGAAGGGCACTACATAATGATAAAGGGAGTAATCCAACAAGAGGATATAACATTTGTAAATATCTATGCACCCAACATAGAAGCAACTAAATACATACAGCAATTATTAACAAACAAAAATGGAGAAATAGCGACAGAATAATACTAGGAGACTTTAACACTCCACTTACACCAAGGGCTAGATCATCCACACAGAAGATCAGTAAGGAAACATTGGCCTTAAATGACGCATTAGACCAGATAGACTTAGTAGATATATACAGAACTTTCTATCCAAAAACCACAGACTACACATTCTTTTCAAATGCACATGTAACATTCTCCAGGATAGATCACATATTAGGCCACAAAACAAGTCTCAATAAATTTAAGAAGATTTAAACAATACCGAGCATCTTTTCTGACCACAACAGTATGAAAATAGAAATCAACTACAGGAAGAAAATCAGAAAAGCCACAAATATGTGGAGATTAAACAAAATGCTACTGAACAATGATTGGGTCAATGAAGAAATCAAAGGAGAAATAAAAAAAACCTGAAGAAAAATGAAAATACAGCATGCCAAAATTTATGGGATATAGTAAAAGCAGTTATAAGTGGGAAGTTTACAGCAATACAGGCCTACCTCAACAAACAAGAAATATCTAAAATAAACAATCTAACAGCACACCTAAAGAAACTGGAAAAAGAAGAACAAACAGCGCCCAAAATCAGTAGAAGGAAGGAAATAATAAAAATCAGAGAAGAAGTAAATTAAATAGAGACTAATAAAACAATATAAAAATTAATGAAATGAAGAGCTGGTTCTTTGAAAAAATAAATGAAATGGACAAACCTTTAGCTAGACTCATGAAGAAAAAAAGAGAGAAGGCTCAAATAAATAAAATCAGAAATGAAAGAGGAGAAGTTACAACAGGCACCTCAGAAATACAAAAGATTATAAAAAGAATACTACATAAATGTATACACCAACAAATTGGATAATCTAGAAGAAATTGATAAATTCTTAGCATCATACAACCTTCCCAAACTGAATGAAGAAGAAACAGAGAATTTGATACACCAATCACCAGTAAGGAGGTCAAAACTGTAATCAAAAGCCTCCCCAAAAATAAAAGTCTAGGACCAGATGGCTTCCCTGGTGAATTCTATCAAACATTCAAAGAAGACTTAATACCTGTCCTTCTCAAATTCTTCCAAAAAACTGAAGAGGAGGGGAAGCTTCCTAGCTCATTCTATGAGGCCAACACTACCTTGATACCAAAATCAGACAAGGACAACACAAAAAAAGAAAACTACAACCCAATATCATTGATGAACATCAATACAAGAATACATTAAGGGGATCATACACCATGAACAAGTGGGATTTATTCCAGGGAGACAGAGATGGTTCAACACCTGCAAATCAATCATCGTGATACACCTCATTAACAAAATGAAAAATAAAAATCACATGATTATCTCAATAGATGCAGAGAAAGCACTTGGAAAGATCCAACATCCATTTATGATAAAAACTCTGAATAAAATGAATATAGAATGAAAGTACCTCAACATAATAAAGGCCATATATGACAAACTCACACCTAATATCATACTCAACAGAGGAAAACCATGACAGCTATCCCACTAAGAACAGGAACCAGACAAGGATGCCCACATCTGCCACTCTTTTTTTAACATAGTATTGGAAGTCCTAGCCAGAACAATCAGAAAAGAAAAAGAAATAAAAGGGATCCAGATTGGAAAGGAAGAAGTGAAAGTGTCACTATTTGCAGATGATATGATTTTACATATGAAAAACCCTAAAGAATCCACCAAAAAACTTTTAGGAATAATAAAGGAATATGATAAAGTTGCAGGATACAAAATCAACATACAAAAATGCAGTATAGTTTCTATACAATAACAACGAAGTAGCAGAAAGAGAAGTCAAGAATACAATCGCATTTACAATTGCAACAAAAAGAATAAAATACCTAGGAATAAACTTAACAAAAGTGGTGAAAGACCTATACACTGAAAACTATAAAACACTATTGAAGGAAATTGAAGATTACACAAAGAAATGGAAAGATATTCTGTGCTCTTGGACTGGAATAATTAACATAGATAAAATGTCCATACTTCCTAAAGCAATCTACAGATTCAGTGCAATCCATATCAAAGTTCCAACATTTTTCACAGAAATAGAACAAACAATCCTAAAATTTATATGGAACAATAAAAGACCCTGAATAGCTAAAGCAATCCTGAGAAAAAAGAACAAAGCTGGAGGTATCAGACCACTTGATTTCAAAATATACTACCAAGCTACAGTAATCAAGACAGCATGGTGCTGGCACAAAAAAAGACGCACAGATCAATGTAACAGAATCAAGAGCCCATAAATAAAGCCACACATCTATGACCCACCAAGTGCAGACTCAGCCCCTGTGTAGGTGTTCTTCCCACCTAGAGCACAGCAGCTCAGCTAGTCCTCTGCTGAACACAGAGGCCCTGCCCACCTTGCCTGGGCCGTTTGCCCAGTGTAGAGGCCATGCCCATGTGAGCGCAACCTGCAAAGCAGATGAGGTGTAATCAGAAACCACAGCTCCTGACCCCACCACCAGCAGTGGCAGGTGGAGTCTGTAAACTGATACTACCAAACATGCACAGGCAAAGGATCAGTTCATTAAAAACTGTGAAGAACTACATTAACACTTCAGAGTAGAAGGAAAATGACAAGTCTACAGAAACCAATCCTGAACTCAGAGAAATTTACAATCTTAATCACAGAGAATTCAAAATAGTTATCATAGAGAAACTCAATGAGTCACAAGAAAACTCAGAGAGTTCAGTGAGCTTAGGAATGAAATAATGAGCCAAAGGAATACTTCGCCAAAGAGATAGAAGCTCTAAAAAAAAGGTAAACAGAAATTCTGGATATGAAGAACATAACTAATGAGGTAAAAAATAATCAGGAATCCATAAAAAATAGAGCTGATGTTATGGAGGACAGAATTAGTGATTTAGAGGATAGAAATGTAGAAGTGTTTGAGGTGGAGGAGGAGAAAGAACTACATTTTTTAAAAAATGAAGAAACTCCTTGAGAAATATCTGACTCAATTAGGAAAAGCCATGGAAGGATAAAGGTATTCCAGAGGGAGAAGAGAGAGAGAAAAGACCAGAGAGCTGGTTCAAAGAAATAATAGCAGAGAACTTCTCAAACCTGGGGAAGGAACAGGACTTACAAGTACATGAAGCCAACAGAACTCCTAATTACATCAATGCAAAAAGACTTTCTCCAAGGCATATACTATTAAAACTGGCAAAAGTCAATGACAAAGAAAAAATATTAAGGGTAGCAAGGCAGAAGAAAATAATCTACAAAGGAACCTCTATCAGACTTTGAGCAGATTTCTCAATAGAAAGCTTATAGCCTAGGAGAGAATAGAATAGTATATTCAAAATACTGAAAGACAAAAACTTTCAGCCGAGAACACTCTATCTAGTGATAGAATCCTTTTGATATTATGGAGAAACAAAAGCTTTCCCAGATGAACAAAAACTTAGGGAGTTCATTGCCACTAGACCTCCCTTAAAATAAATGATGAAGGAAGACCTCCTACCAGTAACAAACGGCAAAGGTTTACAAAACCTTGCTCAGGGAGATAATAGATCAAATCAGAAAATTGCAGCTTTCTATCAGAATAGGTCAGTAAACACTTAATTACAACATAAAAGGCAAAGGGAAGTAAAGCATCAAAAATAACTATAAAAACTTCAATTTAGTCACAAACTCACAACACAGAAAAGAACAATTTGTGACAGTAATAACTCAGAAAGGGAAGAGGAAGGTGATGGAACTTGCTCAGGCTAAAAGAGATAAGAAGCTATCAGAAAATGGATTATCTCATCTATGAGATCTTTTAAGCAAACCTCATGGTAACCACCAAACAAAAAATCAGAGCAGAGCCACAATTCCTAAATAAAGAGAATACCATCACAGAAAACCACCTACGTGAAATGGCGGTCAGAAATACAAGGGAAAAGAAACAATGGAAACATAGAACTACCAGAAAACAAGAGATAAAATGGCAGTACTAAGCCCTCATATATCAGTAACATTCTAAATGTAAATGGGTTGAATTCTCCAATCGAAAGACATAGAGTGTCTGGATGGATTAAAAACAACATCCAACAATATGCTGCCTCCAGGAAACACATCTCAGCTCTAAAGACAAACATAGGCTAACAGTGAAGGGATGGAAGATGATACTCCAAGAAATGGCAAGGAAAAGAAAGCAGGTGTGGCCATACTTATAGCAGACAAAGCAGACTTCAAGATAAAAAAAGACAATGAGAGACAAAGCGGGCCAGTATATATTGATAAAATGAACATTCCACCAAGAGGACATATGACTTATGACTATATATGTACCTAACAGAAGAGCACCAGAGTATATAAAGCAACTATTAACAGACCTAAGGGAAGAAATTGACAGTGACACAATAATAGTAGGAGACCTCAACAGCCCTCTTACATCAATGGATAGATCATCCAGACAGAAAGTCAACAGGAAAACAATGGCCTTAAATGAAATACTAGACCAAATGGACTTAAAAGATGTATATAGAACATTCTGTCCAAAAACAGCAGAATACAGATTCTTCTCAAGTGCACATGGAATATTCTCAAAGATAGACCATATGTTGGGAAACAAGGCAAGCCTCAATAAATTGAAGATTGAAATCCTACCAAGCATCTTTTCCAACCATAATGTTATGAAACTAGAAATCAGCTACAAGAAAAACGCAGGAAAAGTCACAAATATGTGGAGAATAAACCAACTACTGAAAAACCATTGTATCAACTAAGAAATCAAAGGATAAATTAAAAAAATAGCTGTAGACAAATGAAAATGAAAAGACAACATACCAACTCTTATGGGATGCAGAAAAAGTGGTTATAAGAGGGAAATTCATAGCAATACAGGCCTACCTCAACAAAGAAGAAAAATTTCAAATAAGGAATATTAAACTACACCTAACAAAACTAGAAAAACAAGAACAAACAAAGCTCAAAGTCAGCAGAAGGAGAGAAATAATAAAAATTAGAGCAGAAATACATGAAACAGAGGCTTAAAAATAGTAGAAAGGATCAATGAAACTAAGCGCTGGTTCTTTGAGAAGATAAACAAAATTGACAAATCCTTCACCAGACTCAATTAAAAAAAAGAGAGAGAAGCCTCAAATAAATAAAATAAGAAGTGAAAGAGGAGGAACTACAATGGACACCACAGAAACAAAAAAAATTATAAAAGAATACTGTGAAAGACCATATGCCAACAAATTGGGTAACCTAAAAGAAATGGATAAATTCTTAGACTCATACAACATCCCAAAACTGAATCAAGAAGAAATAATCTGAATAGACCAATCACAAGAGATTGAAACAGTAATCAAAAACCTCCCAAAAAACAAAAGTCCTGAACCAGATGGCTTCTATGGAGAATTCTACCAAACATTCAAAGAATATTCAATACCTTTTCTTCTCAAATTATTTCAAAAAATTTAAGAAGACAGAATGCTTGCTAACTCATTCTATGAGTCCAACATTACCCTGATACCAAAACCAGGCAAGGACAGCCCAAAGAAGGAAAATTACAGGCCAATATCACTGATGAACATAGATGTAAAAATCCTCAACAAAATATTGGCAAACCAAATACAGCAATACATCAAAAAGATCACAAATCATGATCAAGTGGGATTTATACCAGGGACACAGGGGTGGTTCAACATCCACAAATAAATCCATGTGATACACCACAGTAACAAAATGAGGAATAAAAATCACATGATCATCTCTACAGATGCAGAGAAAGCATTTGACAAGATCCAACATCCATTTATGATAAAAACTCTGAATAAAATGTGCACAGAAGGAAAGTACCTCATGATAATAAAGGCCATATATGACAAACCCACAGTCAAAAATCATACTTAATGGTGAAAAACTAAAAGCCATCCCTCTGAGAACAGGAACAAGACTCGGGTGCCCACTACTGCCACTCCTATTCAACATAGTACTGGAGGTTTTAGCCAGAGCAATTAGGCAAGAAAAAGAAATAAAAGGTATCCAAATTGCAAAGGAAGAAGTGAAACTCTTGATATTTGTGGATGACATGATTCTATATAGGAAATCCTAAAGGATCAATCAGAAAACTATTATAAATAATCTACCAGTACAGCATAGTTTCAGGGTACAAAATCAACTTAAAAAAAATCAGTTGCTTTTCTATACACTAGTAATGAACTAGCAGAAAGAGAAGTCAAAAATACAATCACATTTACAATCACAACAAAAAGATTAAAATATCTAGGAATAAAGTTAACCAATGGTGAAAGACCTATACACTGAAACAATAAGACATTATTGAAAGAAACTGAAGAAGATATAAATAAATGGAAAGATATTCCATGCTCATGGATTGGAATAATAAACATAGTTAAAATTTCCATACTACCTAAAGCAATCCATAGATTCAGTGCAGTCCCAATCAAAATCCCAATGACATTCTTCAAAGAAATAGAAGAAGGAATCCTCACATTTGTATGGAATAACAAAATACCCCAAATAGCCAAAGCAATCCTGAGAAAACAGAACAAAGCTAAAGCTGGAGACACCACAATCCCTGACTTCAAAATACACTACAAAGCTATATTAATCACAACAACATGGTACTGGCACAAAAACAGACACACAGATCAACGGAACAGAATTGAAAACCCAGAAATAAAATCAAACATCTACAGACAGCTAATCTTTGACAAAGGAACAAAGAACATACAATGGAGACAGGAAAGTCTCATCTCAACTTCCCAATGGTGTTGGGAAAACTAGACAGCCACTTGCAAAAGAATGAAAGTAGAGCATTATCTTTTGCAATACACAAAAATTAACTCAAAATGGATTAAAGACTTAAAGGTAAGACATGAAACCCTAAAACTCCTAGAAGAAAATGTAGGCAGTACACTCTTTGACATGGGTCTTAGTAGCATCTTTTTGAATACCATGACTACACAGGTAAGAGAAACAAAAGGAAAAACAAACAAATGGGAATACATCAGACTAAAATGCTTCTGAAAGGCAAGACAAACCATGAACAAAACAAAAAGACAAACTACCAAATGGGTTGTGAATGAGAAAATATTTGCAAATCATATATCCAATAAGGGGTTAATTTTCAAAATATATAAAGAACTCATACAACTCAACAACAAAAATACAAACAATCCAATCAAAAAATGGGCAGAAGATATGAACAGATATTTTTCCAAAGAAAATATACAGATGGCCACGGGCACGTGAAAATATGTTCAACATCACTAATCATCAGGAAAATGCAAATCAAATTTCAGAATGGCTATAGTTACCAAGACAAAAAATAACAAATGTTGGAGAGGATGTGGAGATAAGGGAACCCTCAGAAACTACTGGTGAGAGTGCAAACTGTTGCAGCCACTATGGAAAACAGTATGATGATTTCTCAAAAAATTAAATATAGAAATGCCGTACGATCCAGTTATCCAGCTACTGGGTATTTATCCAAAGAACATGAAGTCAACAATTCAAAGAGACTTATGCACCCCCATGTTCACTGCAGCATTATTAACAATAGCCAAGACTTGGAAGCAACCCAAGTGCCCATCAACTGATGAATGGATAAAGAAGATATGGTATATATACAATGGAATACTACTCAGCCATAAAAAGACAAAATCATCCAATGTGCAACAACATGGATGGACCTTAAGGGTACGGTGTTAAGCGAAATAAGCCAGACAGAGAAAGACAAACACTTCACAATTTTCCTCATAAGTGAAAGATTAAACAAACACATGCATAAAGAGAATAGATTAGTTGTTACCAGAGGGGAAGGGGATTTGTAGTGGGTGAAAGAGGTAAAGGGGAACAGATATCTGGTGATGGATAAAAAGTAGACTGTCGGTGAGCACGATGCAGCCTATACAGAAACTGATAAATAAAATGTACACCTGAAATTATACAATGTTATAAACCATTATGACCTCCATAAAATAATTGAAATAAAAAGAAAAAAATGAACGCATCATGATTGATTTTTAATTAGAGTAATCAAAAAATAATACCTACCATTTTCAGTTATAATCATATAAAAATAGTAATATGTATCAATTACTGAATAACTATAGCCTCTTTGGTGGGGTAGGGGTGGAGAAAGGTGGCAAAGAAGTCTGATCCACTGGTGTGGTCAGAGCAGATGCCTCGGTGCGCTGAGTAGTGTGTCCTCCACAATTTTATTCTTTCAAGCATCACTTTGACATGTTCCTGGAAGCTTGCCCTCCTTCTAGCTGAGTTAGGTGTCTTCTTTATCCTCATATAACACCTTTGTGCATAAATAGTAGAGTACTTCATTTACTGAATATTTACCCACTGTTCTCTCAGTGCTAGACACGGGTGTTAGGAATTTAATGGACTCTATTGCTGTTATCGATTTTGCAGAATGTCCAAGCTGGAAGAATGACAGAACCAGAATTATTAAAATCCAAGTCCCCTGACAATCTATTGTTCATTCTTGTATGCTAAACAGATGATTTTATTGTGGATCATTTTTACTCAGATACACCTTTAAGACAGTGTTCATTTACTCTCTGGGAGAATTCCATGCAATGGCGGTGGAGAATGGTCTAGAAATGGATGATCAGTTTATATTCAATGAATGGAGCATCTGTAAGCATGATATAAAAATCAACTTGTTTTTGGTTATGGCAAAAATACAATTCTTTCCCGACCATTTTACCTTTTTATTATATGAGCTCTGGCCAATGTTAAGATTTGCTGGCATTTGCTCAGAACACGCTGATTTGGAAGCACAGACCCCCAGTCACGGCTTTGATAGATGAGTCTTTGACCTGGCAGAAACTCAGTTCCCTGACACATCCACATGCAACCACTGTATGCCACTGTTACCACATAATAGCTTCTAAAAACTGAGAGGTAAGAATTCAAATTTCCTGCTGGAGAATAGCTTCAGGGGTTAGGCTTAGGGTATTAGTTTGCTAGGGCTGCCATAACAAAGTACCCAGTTTGGTGGCCTAAACAACAGATACTTATTTTCTCATAATTCTGGAAGTTAGAAGTCCGAGATCAAGGTGCTACAAGTCTGAGATCAAGGTTTTCTATTTTGCTCAATGAGTCATAATCCATTATTATCATTATTTATTTTGACAAATATATCAATTATATATATTTACAATTGATAGGTATATAAATTGGTTGGTTTCATTTGAGGCCTTCCTCCTTTGCTTGCAGATGCTCATCTTCTCTCTGTGTCTTTACATGGTCTTCCCTCTGTGCGTGTCTGTGGGTAATTTCTTTTTCTTATAAGGACACTAGTCATATTAGATTAGGGCCCACCATAAAGACCTGACTTTAACTTTATTAACTCTTTAAAAACCCTATCTCCAAGTGTAGTTATCTTCAACATATGGATTTTGGGGGCATACAGTTTAGCTTCCAAACTCCTCCCTCTTCGGCGCCCCAAATTCATGTCTGTCAAGCATGCAAAATACTTTTACACACACACATGCTCAAGCAAACGGACTCTGGTGTTAAACAGCCTAGGTTCACATTCTGACACTTCCCACTTAACTAACTGCATGCCAAGCCCTTTAATCTCTTGACGGTTCAACTCTACCATCTGCAAAACTGCCAAATCCTGTGAGAAGGAAAAGGGAACATGCTTAAAGAATTCAATCCAGTACCAGGCATAGAGTAAGCGATCTGTAATCAGTAGCTCCTGCTAACTTATGCACTTTTTATAACTCCCTCACTCTCTAAGATGGCTGAGCCCATCAGCAGAGTTCAGTTATGTAGGAGAACTACAACGTAAATTAAAAAGAAGAAGAAAATCCTTATCTCAAGGTTAAGAGCTTTGGAGGAGACATTCAATCATTTTTATGCATGGGTAGTTAAAAGGGAGAGTATCCTGGTAGCTCTGAGGTTGGAAAGATATTACTGGAGAGCTGTTCTGGGAACCCCTGTAAAAGAACATCATTTAACAATCTCAGTGTTTGTGTATGTGATGGAGGGTGAGCGTGGAGACAGGAATGGTTGCACAGTAATGAGTATTGTGTAATCTGTATAGCAAGGATTGAACTTTGACCAAATAGATGTGTGGTCTTTGTCCTTGACTTCTGGAAGGTAGTCTCTAAACTCTTGGGAAGTAATGCCTGATAGAAGTGTTTTGGTTTGCCTGGGATCCTTGGGTCACCTTAGATAGATTAACAATGTCATTCAGGGTGGAGAAGGTCATGAGGTATCAGTTCAACTTCTGGAAGGACTGGAATTTGAGATGGGCAGTCTCGTGCCTCATTGTGTGGGCTGTCAACCCACATGCCATCATGCCAACATAATGGAGCCCTGATAAAATCTCTGGCCACAAGGCTCAAGTGAGATTTCCAGGTTGGCAATATTTCATGTGTGTTGTCATGTATTGATTCCAGGAAAGTAATGCTGCCCACCACTCCATGGGGAAAGGACAATTGGAATCTCTGCACTTGGAACTTCCCTGGACTCTGTCCTATGTGCCTCTTCTCCTTGGCTGACTCTAAACTGTATCTTTTAGCTATAATAAACCATAACTATGAGTATAATATGAGTCCTTCTAGAAAATTATCAAACCTAAGGGTTACCTTAGAAACTGCAAAACTGGGAATTGGCTTCAGTAGTGAGGGTGATCTTGGGGACTGTTCCTTCTGACTACACACACACAATTCCACTTTTGTTGGGAAGGAAGGAAAGGCAGAGAGAAGGGAGAGAGGGTGGGAGGAAAGGAGGGAAGAAGAGAGGAAGGGAAGAAGAGAAGAAAGAAGATGTCACCTACTGTCTATCTGTGTAGGTATATGTTTGAAAGCACATGGAGACAGCATGGAATTATTTTTGCTTATGGTAGGCAGAATAATAGCCCCCACAAGGATGTCCTTGTCCCGATACCCAAAACTTGAAAATAAGTGAGATTACAAGGCAAAGGGGAATTAAAGTTGCAGATGGAATTAAGATTGCCAATCAGCTGACCTTACAATAGAAAGGTTACCCTGGATGATCTAGATAGGCCCAAGGTAACCAAAAGGGCCCTTACAGCTAGAAGAGGGAGGTGGAAAAGGAGAGTCAGAAGGAGACGTGACTAAGGAGGAATGGTCAGAGAGATGCAAGATTTAGAAGGTGGAGGAAAGGGGTCATTAGCCAAGGAATGTGGTTGGCTTCCAGAAGCTGGAAAAGGCCATGGAATAGATTCTCCCCCTGGAGGCTCCAGATAAGAAACCAGCCCTGCAGACACCTTGATTTTAGTGAGATAATATTGGACTGGTAACCAACAGATCTGTAAAATAATAAATTTGTGTCATTTTGTGATGACACTAAATTTGTGATGATTTGCTACAGCAGCCACAGAAGACTAGTATAAATGCCTAAGTATCAATATTGGCTACCTGAGAGAGATGGGAGAGATTGTTTCACTTGTTATTCTGAGTAAAACTTTAAAAAAATTAGAGTGGGGACTACTTTCCTAGAAGATATTCTCCTCCCTTTTGATGCTGAAGATTCCAACTTGAATGTTCCTTAAATAACTCAACCTCATTAGGCCCAAAACCTAATTTGTCATCTTTCCAGAAAACTCACCTCCCTTCCTCGTGCCCCCCTCTCTGCTAATGGCACCACTCTTTCCTTGTCACCTGAGTTCAGAATCATTCTTTGGGGTCAGGGGTGCTGCCTTCATATTTCTCAAACCCAGAACTTATTTTCTGTTTCCACTGCCGTCATCTAGCTTGTCACCTCTCACTAGAACTGTGATGCCAACACCCAGCTGGCCTCTCTGCCGTCACCTCTCCCCACTCCGGTCCGGTCCTACTTTGGCTTTTCATTTCCTACAGACTCATAGTTTAATTTCTTCAATTCAGCCTCTTCATTTCTTTTTTCTTTCTTTTGCTACAAAATGCCTTCTTACTCCAAATTTATTGTTATTTTAATCATACCTCACAGATTTTAATGAAGAATTCTGATTTTTATATTCTATTCTGCCATATAAAAACCTAATTGTCCTGGATCATTTTATTTGTATATACAAGTTTTGATTCAAATACTACTTGAACTCATACCAGTAGTGTTATCCAGAATTAAAAACTTTAATTTCTAGTTATACACTGTGAAGTCAATTTATAATATTATTACTATAATTATTAACTCCTTTTTGCTGTTATATTTTTTCAAAGTATTACATGTAAATGTTAAAAAGATGACTAATTCTCCAAAGCTGATATTAAAAAATCACAGTTGCTGACCAAACTTCTCCCCACCTTCAACTCTCTACTCCCCAGAGGTAACCACTTTCAATTCTTTTTCTAAGTGACCTGCTTTATCCCACTATTTCTTGCTATTTCAGTCTTAGGTATTATATAGTGACTTCTTACTATGAAAGATGAGGGTTTACTGTTCCATTTCCTCCTTTTCCATCCTACTCATGTGTCAGAATTTGTTGGTTAGATAATTACAGACTGTTTATATTGTTCTGACTCTATAGATGTTATTTATACTTTAGCAACACAGTGCATTGTGATTACACTTTCCTTTTCTGCACAACTTTTTGTTTTGTCTTTGGAGTTAATAATTGTCTCATGTTATTTTTTGCTTAGCTTTGAATGTACCTATCACTAATTCATCCAGAAACCTCTGCCTGAGATATTAACCTCCTCTCTGGAAGTCTTTCATCTTGCTCCAAGGGACATCCCTCCTGGAACCTCTGCCCTCCCCTGCCTGTCTGGACTGGCTCCTCTCTGAGCTGCCTCGTGACCACTATCCAGGGGTGGCATCCCGCTGGTTCTCTTTTCTCTCTCCTATATGCGTCTGTGGTGGCTCCATTTCATGTCTTCCTCTTCCTCAATTTCCTTTCTTGTTTGGGGATGGAGGAGAGCACATCCTCCATTAACTTCCTCAGAAAGACTATTGCTTTCCCCCCAACTTTTTATTTTCAAAAAAAAATTAAACCTAGAGAAAAATTGAAAGAATTTTACAATCAACACACATATTTTAAACATTTTACCATATTTGCTATTTCTCCCTCTCTCTTCCTTTCTCTCTCACCTCTCTGTCCTTCTCCTTCTCTCTACCAATCAAATCATCCCTATGTGAACTACTTGAGAATTATTTACAGACATCATAACTTCACCCCTAAATACTTCATCATGTGCCTTCTGAAAGTCATGCACGTAGGACCTAAGTTGCATAGCAATAGTACACTTACCACACTCAGGAAATTTAACATCAATACAATACTATTATCTAAAATACATCCATACTCACATTTCCTCAATTGTCCCAATAATGTCCTTCATGCATCGCTTTTTTCTTCCACCCAGGATCCAATCACAGGTCTTGCGCTGCATTTAGTTGTTAGGTTTCCGTAGTCTCCTTTAATCAGAATGGTTCACTAACCCTTTCTTTCCCCCACTTTTCATAAAATTGACGTTTTCGAAGATTCTAGGAGAGTTGTTTTGAAGAATATTCCTCAATTTGGATTTGTCTCATTTCTTATGATTATATTCAGGTTAAACAAACTCTATTTCCTGTAGGTATGTTATACAGCTCCTGTTGTATGTAACCTTAAAAGAGTTGTTTCTTAGAAGGTTTAGCTCTTCACCTTGGAAACTCATGTAAGAGATATAGAAAACAAATACATACACATACATATGCATATGCACACATACGCAAACAAAGTTTGTGCATAATTTCAAGTGGCTCACAGACCTTCCCTGAAGCCTATCTGTACAAGTGCATGAAACCTTGGCAAAGACTCTGCTGTAAACACAATCGACATGGGTGATGGGACTGATGTTCCCCCTACTCAGCAGCAGTGCTTGAGTTACTTTTTAGTCTACAATGTTTCTTAGAAATGTTACCTCTTAAGGTACTGTTATGGGCTGACTTGTTCCCCCAGAATTCGTACGTTCAAGTTCTAACCCCCAGTACCTCAGAATGTGAGTGTATTTGGAAATAGGGTCTTTAAAGAAGTAATTAAGTTAAAATGAGGTCATTAGGGTGGGCCCTAATCCAATATGGCTGGTTTATTTATGAGAAGAGATTGTGACACAGAGACACCAGACAGGTGCACACAGAGAGCAACAGGTATGTGAAGATACAGGAGAAGACGGCCATCTGCAAGTCAAGGAGAGGGGCCTTTGAAGAAACTCACCCTGCTGGTGCCTTGATCTTGGGCTTCCAGCCTCCAGAATTGTGAGAAAATAAGTCTCTGTGGTTTAAACCCCACAGTCTGGGGTACCTTGTCTGGAAGCCCTACAAATGAATTCAGGCACCTTTCTGAATCCCCTTAGAAAAGTTTATGATTTCCTCCTCTATTTCCCTGGTACTTCATTAATACCACTGGTATAGCACATATCATACTACATTATGGTTAAAAATGTCTGTTCTTCTACCAAACTGAAGCCCTTTAGAGTAGTTACAGAAACTGAACATTCTCGTATCTCCTAACACCTGGCATAAACTCTGGGCCTTGGTGGTACTCAGTTATCATTTGTTACTGTGGATTGAATAAAAGCATCCAAAGTACCATTATTTCATGGGTAAGACTTCCTTTGAGGTAATACCTATTTCTGAAATGCTGGATGTAGAGAAACATTTAGATGACATACAAAGTTATACATATAAGTTTGTCAGAATTTATAACAGTGTTTCACTAGACATTTATGAAGTGGACTTAGACCTCCAAGGTTATTTCTGAAATCACTAAATAATTTATTCAGGAAGTGTTCACTGAATGTCTTCTAGGTGCTGGCCATTGTGCTAGACACTGGAAGTATAAGGCAAGGCTAAACTACCCCAGTCCCTGCTCCCATGGAACTGACATGCCAAAGGGGTCCCCAGGTTTGGAAAAATAACCCAATTCCTGCCAGGGTTCAGAGAAGTAGAATGAATCCACAGCCTATACCTTCATGGACTGGCACTTGTGGGGCTGCTCTCCCAAGCCTTGGAGAGCCCAGATAGCATGGTGGCACTCTGGTTTTAGGATGTCTCTTCTAGAGATGTCTCTAGAATTTGAGTCATGAAAGAGGCCTGCTTGAGAACACTAAACACAAGAAAAGCCTGCTAAAGCTTGGAAAATTATTGGAGGTAAAATGATTTCTGAGTTTTGAAATGAACAAGAAAGGGCTGCTAGAATTCTAACACTAGCAATGTTACCAAACACAATTTGTTTACTCAACACACTGTAGGGCCAATAATTTAAAATGTCAGGCTTGTGGCAAGGAAAGAGGGTTTATTATTACTGAAAGGCAGCTAGAGGAGGAGATGGGAGCTAAAACTCAGATCCACCTTCTCAAAGGGAAAAAGGTAGGAGTTTTTAGATAGGGGAAGGAAATCGTGTGCTGGGGTTTTAGGTAGGGAAAGGGAATCATGTGGACTTGCTGGTTGGCTCCTTCCCATCAGCCTGCATTTGGCCTTGAACTGAATATTGACATTTTGACCATGATTTCTGGAAAAGACAGCTCACTCATATTCTAAGGAGGGACAGAAAGACCAGGTCAATTTTAAACAACAATTGTTTATGCTGAATATTCACAGCTGCAGTTAGTACAGCTTATCACAGAGTTTTTTACTTTAGGGAAGATTTTTTTTTATGAGTATCTTTTTTTTTCCATGCCAATTACTGCCTTTTTATTTTAAATTTTTTTACTTTTTAGTGAGGAAGACTGGCCCTGAGCTAACATCCATCGCCAATCTTCCTCTTTTTGCTGAGGAAGATTAGCCCTGACCTAACATCCATGCCCATCTTCTTCTATTTTGTATGTGGGAAGTCTCCACCGCATGGCTTGATGAGTGGTGCGTAGGTCCGCGCCTGGGATCTGAACCTACAAACTCTGGGCCACCAAAGTAGAACGCGTGAACTTAACCACTATGCCACCAGGCTGGCCCCACTTCAGGGTGTACTGTTTAACTTCTTAGTTCTCAGTTTCAATCCCCCACTGTCATTTCTTAATTCCACAATCTTGTGGGAATAAGAGCATCGTCTCAGATATGTCTACTTCCTGCTAAACGGGGGTGTCATAAGGGGGCCATGGAATGGAACAACATGACCTGTCTAATAAAACGACTTTTAGTGTTTTTTTCAGTGGGATTTTTACAAGGCATTGTTATAATCTATCTTGTAAACTTACGTGTAAGTTGTAACAACAGTCGACACCACAAGAGAGGCAAATACCAATAAAGATTATAGCAATTAGAATTATCAATAACTTTTCCCACCAGGTCATCCTTGAACCCCAAAACCAGTAAGCTCTGATGATGTCATTGTGTGTTCAGGTATCTTTCAAGTGGCTTAAATATATCAAATTGTCCAGCTTCAGTTTGCAGGGCTTCAGGAACAAGGGTGGTTTCAGTTTTTAATTATTTTAAATGAAAACGACAGAAAAAAAATGATCTGTACCAGATGTTTGTGGAGGCTAGAAGAATTCAGGATCCAGTCCAGCTTACAGATACAAAACAAAACAAAAACCTCAAGGACAATTAGCAGAACCAGAATCCAGCTTCCACAAATGTGTGTTATAGGTTCTATTGAAACAACTTTTTAGATACATTGGTTTGCAAAATACGTTTAGTTTTAATAAAGTTGGCCTGATTATTTACATAAGTAGAGCAAGAATAGCAATTGATCATATAGGCTCTTTTGAATCTGTGCTTCTGGAACTTTTAGAGGAATCTTAGGTTGAATTTTAAAGGCTTCTTGAGGCCAGGAAAGCCAAGCACAGGACTTGTCATCAGATTCTGCCCACAATACCTACAGATTTGGGTGAAATCCTCTCTTCTCAAGGTCCCAAAATATCCTGGGGTTCTCTGTACCTGCCGGAGAAGTGACCTCCTTTACTCACCTGGTATGGTTGCTATAAGCAACCATATTGTTTGCTTACCCTGTAAGCAAGATACCAGACCAATATTTTGAAGTGACTTTATTCCATGTAGTCCAATCTTTGTTACTCAAAAGCTATCTGGTCATATCTGAGTCTGCATGTTTTTTTTAAATATGACATTCTGGTCAAAGCTTTGGTAATACAACCAATGTTTCTTATTGTGTCTTTCTATAAGGAGAACAGATTTTTATTGAACTTATACAAATAACTATATTTGCATGGTTATAAGAACACTCATTTATCAAGCGTTTTCAAATTCTGGATGTATCAGATAGGGAGAAAAAGGTAAATGCTTCATTTAATTTTCTTTACAAATTGTTATGTCATAGTACCCTTAAAAAAAAGAGTAAAAGGTTTCCTTAAATCTGGAAAAAGAAAACATTTAAAATATCATCGCTATTTCAAAGATCAAGTCATAAATATTATAATCATCATCATTAATTTATTTAGTTCCATGTAATCAATTTTTGATCTTTTGTTAGCAGTTTTACGAGGCTGTTTTTCCACTACAGTTCTGTAATTTCTTACCCAGCTGAGTTTCAAAATCTGGAAGTTTACCAGAAACTTGCATTCTAGAGCAAGAGTCAGAGTCCCTTCCATGAATCTCTCTGAAGATGAAATATATTTGCAAAAACATCAGAGTAAAACAACAAGTGTCTGCAAATAACAAAACACTCAAAAATGGCAATTGACAAAGACACTTGGCTATTTCTGTGACATATAACACTTTGAGATAAATACCAGAGTTATGACTGACAAGGACAGATCAGAATTTTCACAATGATATATAATTTTTTTAAAAACATTTATATTAATGAATTTATCCACTCAATATAACCTAGGAGGGCTTATTATCATTTATTTGATAATGTTTTCTATGTAATTTAACATACCAAATAATTTTAATTAGTTTAATCTCTTCCTCTTTATAGAAAGAGAGAAATAAATTTTTTAAAGTCTCAAGGCTTATTGTAAATTTTCAAGGTTCCTTTTTAAGTCAAAAGAAACATTTTAATTTTGAGGGATGTTTGTCAAAAATATCAAAAGCTTTTTAAAAACTTGGTCAAATAGGAAACAATGCTTAGTCATCCACTCAATCATGCTGACAACAGAAGATGTCAAAGGCAAACAGAGTTAAATAGTCAAAAACAACCTTAATAGAGAGACCTCAGTCCTTTTGAACATAGGAAATTATTTTAACAAAACATAGATTTTATGTCTTTTACGTAAACTTACTTAAAAGTAAAGAAAAACGTTTTATAACCTCTTTATCCAGAACAGGCCAAAATTTCAAGAAAATTATCTTTTAAGAGAGATAAGCCAAATTCTAATTTCGCACCAGCTTACTTTTCATATTGAAACTCATTCATTTAATTGAATTCACTTTAATCTCAGCCAACTTGAGCATGCAAAAAACGCCTCAGAATTTTACTTCTGCAAACCTGTCACCTACTTTTTACATTCATAATTTGTCCCATCCCTTCTTTTCTTTCCTTGCACTTTAGAACAAATTTATCTTCCTTAACAAAACAAACAAAAATATCTCTATTTTTATACCTTCTTTACTGAAAACATACATTTTACTTTTCTTATATATAGACTTTTTAGAAAGATGTTTTCTTACAGAAAATTTCTCAGCATGCACAAAACATGCTTATCAATAAACCTAAGCATCTTTTAGTTTCTCTGAGGTAAGAAACCAAAGGCAGACAAATCTATGCCCAGTAATCAATTTTTAGTACTTTATCTTGTTTTGAAATGACTTAGCCACCCAATAAACTCTTATCATTTAACTTAATTTAGTAAAAGTCTAAAGTTCCAAGTTACCAAAAAGATTTCAGAAGCTATTTTTCAATCATATGTATGATAAAACATAATTATTGTATCCAAAAACTTTCACCCATTTTTATCTATTTAAATTATTTGTTGAGCCAGCTCTGATGGCCTAATAGTTAAAGTTCAGCATGCTCTGCTTCAGTGGCCCAGGTTCCCTTCTGAAGCATGTAATCACAACACTCATCTGGCGGTGGCTCACAGAAGAAGCAGAAGAACTTACAAGTATACACAACTATGTACTGGGGCTGGTGGTGGGGAGAGGAGAAAGATTGACAACAGGTGTGGCTTTGAGTGAATCTACTGATAAATAAATAAATAAACAAACAAATAAGTAAGACTCTGAGAGTTCAGGGTTCAGTGACCTAAAACTGGCTTAGGCTGCAAAAATATTAAAACAAGTCAGAGAATCTTTAGCTAGTCCATATAGAAGAAAAAACCAAATGTGTTTACCACGGGAAGAAATGTGGTTTGTGACCCACAGAGGAAGCAAGCTCATAGCATAGATATTATAGAAAAGAAGAGAAAGCTTATAGTTCCATATACTTCTGTAAGGAAAGGTCTTTTTCAGTCCAATGACTATTCTAGACTTGTAGTTAGGGACATCACATGGCAGATCCTAAAGTTAAAACATGATGAAAGAAGTCATCTGGCCCAAACATCAGTTCATCAGAACAATGTTATTGTTGAAACAACTGTGTCCTGACTGGTTAAACTACTGATTTAGGACGCTTAGGAAGTTAATGCAGAGCCAGAATTATAATCCAGGTTATTCAACTCTGATTCTACCCACTTGCTACTGTACAGATGATGCATATTTTTTTTCTTACATCACAAATCCCTGAGAACATATGATGAGATTTATGAAAAATGCACATATACACATAGCAACAAAATTACTTGAAGCTATCAATGCCTTTTTCATAACATTACATCCAGTAAAGCTAATTAACTTACAGTTTTAATATTTTTAGACAAAAAAAGGGATTCAGTTGAATTCTGATTTTTTAATGGCAGGAAAATATTATAGTAGAAACATTATTAACTATAACCCCTTAGGAGAAAATAGGTTTTGCACTGATGGAGGAATCAATTTTTATGCAAAATATAATTGAAAATCAGCCAAAAAGGACAATCAGAAAGGAAAGTAAATGCCTGAAATGGTAACTCTGTTTTTAAATAATAATTATTTGATGTTTATAGTGAATATTGTAACATTAAGAATCCCTCTGAGTGATGTCAGCATCATGGCAAAATGAGTTGTTCCTTAGTCTTTCCCCTATAAGTTACAATTAAATGGGCATTCATTAACCAACAGAGGATTCTCTGCACAACACAACAGGACTTGTGAGAGATCCACAGAGCTATACAACTGAAGGTGGGTGGACTGGATCCCTGGGAGGCAGTGGAACTAAGTAAGCACACCTCTCCCCCTCCCCAGGGGCAGCAAGCCAAGTTGTGGATCCTCATACAGAAGTCACGCATGACATTAAGAGGAGGTAGGGACAGTCTGACCTGCATGAACACGTTCAGAGTTGCAGCCTGGCCTGTGGGAGCACCCAACAAGCTGCGGTGGGCCTGCCTATGGGAACGCTCTTCACTGAGTGGTCAGGATCAGCCCCTACTTGGATTCCCCTCCCCCCTAGCTCAGCACAGGTGAGAAGGCACCCTGCCTTCTCAGAAGGTGCCCCCACCCCCACAGCACAGAAGCCTGTTGGATACAGTGAGTGCTGGCTCAGCCCCCATGTAGGTACTCCTCCTACCCAGCACACAGCAACTCAGCCAGTCCCCTGCTGAGCACAGAGGCCCAACTTATGGTACCCAACATGCCTGCCCAGAACAGAGGCCTTGCCCATATAAGCACTACCTGCAGAGCAGCTGGAGCCAATCTAGGTGAGCACAGAGTAGCCCTACATGCACAACTTACAGCAGATCAGGCAGGATCAGATAACACAGCTCCTGCCTGCCCCTCAATAGGGGCAGGTGAAATCTGTGACCTGATACTACCACAAATGTGCTGGCAAACAATCACTTCATCAAACACCATGAAGAATTACATTAACACTTCAGAGCAGAAGGAAAATGACGAGTCTCCAGAAACCAATATTGAACACACAGAAATTTATGATCTAAATGACAGAGAATTCAAAATAGTTATCATAAAGAAACTCAATGAGTTACAAGAAAACTCAGAAAGACAGTTCAATGAGCTCAGGAATAAAATTAATGACCAGATGGAATACTTCACCAAAGAGATGGAAACCCTAAAAATAAACCAATCAGAAATTCTGGAAAATTGTGGAAAAGAAGAAAACAATTAATAAGGTAAAAAATAATCTATAATCCATAAAAAAATAGAGTTGACATTATGGAAGAAGAATTAGTGATTTAGAGGATAGAAATATAGAAATGCTTAGGGCA
Source organism: Ceratotherium simum simum (assembly GCF_057802395.1). Taxonomy (NCBI): domain Eukaryota; kingdom Metazoa; phylum Chordata; class Mammalia; order Perissodactyla; family Rhinocerotidae; genus Ceratotherium; species Ceratotherium simum. The sequence continues at coordinate 51,220,621 of NC_141918.1, read as the reverse complement.
GAGGAGGAGAGAGAAGTAAGATTTTTTTTAAATGAAGGAATTCTTTGAGAAATACACATTTCACTTAGGAAAAGCAACATAAAAATTACAGGTATTCGAGACAGAGAAGAGAGGGAGAAAGGAGCAGGGAGCTTTTTCAAAGAAATAATAGCTGAGAACTTCCAAAATCTTGGGAAGAAACTGGATTTACAAGTACGAAGCCAATAGAACTCCTAATTACATCAGTGCAAAAAGACCTCTCCAAGGCATATACTATTAACAGAGGTAAAGTGAATGAAAAAAAAATATTAAGGGCAGCAAGGAAGAAGAAAATAACCTACAAAGGAACACTTATCAGGCTTTCAGCGGATTTCACAGCAGAAACCTTACCAGCTAGGAGAGAATTGAATGAAATATTCAAAATACTGGAAGACAAAAACTTTAAGCCAAGAATACTCTATCCAGTGAAACTATCTTCAGATACAATGGAGAAATAAAAGCTTTCCCAGATAAACAAAAGCTGAGGGAGTTCATTGCCACTAGATCTCCCTTATAATAAATGATGAAGGAAGCCCTCCTACCTGTTAGAAAAAGGCAAAGGTTTACAAAACCTTGAGCAAGGAGCTAAATAGACAGGTAGAATCAGAAAATTGCAGTTCTATAACAGAATAGGTAAGTAAGCACTTAATTACAACACAAAAGGCAAAGGGAAGGAGAGTACCAAAAATAATGATAAACAATTCAATTTAGTCACAAACTTACAACACAGAAAAGAAAAATTCACGACAATAATTCAGAAGGGGAAGAGGAAAGGGATGGAACTTGCTTAGGCTAATGAAGATAAGAGGCTATCAGAAAATGGACTCTCCTCTATGAGATCTTTTATACAAACCTCATGGTAATCACTAAAAAAATCAGACGAGAGCCACAATTCCTAAATAAATAGAAAACAGAGAAAACCATCACAGAAAACCACCTAACAAAAATGGTTAGGGATACAAGGGAAATACAAGGGAAAAGAAACAGCAGAAATATAAAACTACCAGAAAACAAGAGATAAAATGGCAATATTAAGCCTTCATATATCAATAATCACTCTAAATGTAAATGGATTGAATTCTCCAACTCAAAGTCACAGAGTGACTGGATGGACTAAAAAACAAGACCCAACAATATGCAGCCTCCAGGAAACACATTTCACCTCTAAAGACAAACCTAGGCTCATAGTGAACAGATGGAATATGATACTCCAAGCAAATGGCATGCAAAAGAAAGTATTTGTTGCCATACTTATATCAGACAGAGCAGACTTCAATATAAAAATGACAATGAGAGACAAAGAGGGGCAGTATATAATGATAAAAGGGACATTCCACAAAGAGGACATAACACTTATGAATATATATGCACTTAACACAGGAGCACCAAGGTATATAAAGCAACTGTTAACAGACCGCAAAGGAGAAGTTGACAGCAACACAATAATAGTGGGGGACCTCAAAACCTCTCTTACATCAATTGATAGATCATCCAGACAGAAAGTCAACAGGGAAACAGTGGCCTTAAATGAAATACTAGATCTGATGGACTTAATAAATATATATATATAACATTCCAACCCAAAACAGCAGAATACACATTCTTCTGAAGTACACATGGAACATTCTTAAAGGTAGACCATATGTTGGGAAACAAGGCCAACCTCAATAAATTGAATTAGATTGAAATCATACCAACCATCTTTTCCAACCACAAACTAGAAATCAACTACAAGAAAAAAAGCTAGAAAAGTCACAAATAAGTGGAGAATAAACGACATGTTGCTGAACAACCATAGGATCAATGAAGAAATCAAAGGAAAATCAAAAAATACCTGGAGACAAATGAAAGTGAAAGAACAACATATCAACTCTTATGCGATACAACAAAAGCAGTCCGCAGGGAAATTTATAGCAATATAGGCTTACCTCAACAAATAAGAAAAATCTCAAATAAGTAATCTTAAATTATACCTAACAGAATTAGGAAAAAAAGAACAAATCCCAAAGTTGGTGGAAGGAGGAAAATAAAAATTAGAGTAGAAATAAATGAAATAGAGACTAAAAAGATGGTAGAAAGCATCAATGAAACTAACAGGTGGTTCTTTGAGAAGATAAACAAAATTGACAAGCCCTTAGCCAGACTCACTAAGAAAAGAGAGAAGCCTGAAATAAATAAACTTAGAAATGAGAGAGGAGAAATTACAATGATTACCTCAGAAATACAAAGGATTATAAGAGAATACTATGAAAAACTATATGCCAACAAACTGTATAACCTAGAAGAAATGGATAAATTCTTAGTCTAATACAACCTCCCCAAACTGAGTCAAGAAGAAATAGAGAATCCAATAGACCAATCACAAGTAAAGAGATTGAAACAGTAATCTAAAACATCCCAAAAAAAACAAAGTCTAGGACCAGCTGGCTTCTCTGGAGAATTCTACCAAGCATTCAAAGAAGATTTAATATCTATCCTTCTCAAACTATTTCAAAAATTGAAGAAGACAGAATGCTTCATAACTCATCCTATGTGGCCAACATTACCCTGATGCCAAAAACAGACAAGGACAACACAAAGAAGGAAAATTATATGTCAATGTCACTGATGAACATAGATGCAAAAATCCTCAACAAAATATCGGCCAACTTAATACAGCAATACATCAAAAAGATCATATGCCATGATCAAGTGGGATTCATATCAGAGATGCAGAAATGTGTCAACATCTGCAAATCAATCCATGTGGCACACGACATTAAAAAAATGAGGATAATCACAAGATTTTCTCTATAGATGCAGAGAAAGCATTTGACAAGATCCAATATCCATTTATGATAAATACTCAATAAAATGGGTATAAAAGGAAAGGACCTCCACATAATAAAGGCCATATATGACACACCCAAGCCAACATCATACTTAATGGTGAAAAACTAAAAGCCATCCCTCTAACAACAAGAAGAAGACAAGGGTGTCTACTCTTACCACAAATTCAACATAGTACTGGAGGTTTTGGTCTGAGCAATTAGGCAAGAAAAAGAAATAAAAGGTATCCAAATTGGAAAGGAAGAAGGGAAACTCTCACTGTTTGCAGACAACATGATCCTATATATAGAAAACCCTAAAGAATCCACCAGAAATCTATTAGAAATAATCAAAAACTACAGCAAAGTTGCAGGGTAAAAAATCAACTTACAAAAATCAGTTGCATTTCTATATACTAATAATGAACTAGCAGAAAGAGAAGTCAAGAAAACAATCCCATTTACAATTGCAACAAAAACAGTAAAATATTAGGAGTAAATTAACCAAGGAGGAGAAAGACCTATACACTTAAAACTATAAGACATTACTGAAAGAAATCAAAGAAGACATAAAGAAATGGTAAGATATTCCACGCATATGATTGGAAGAATAAACATAGTTAAAAGGTCCATACTATCTATAGCAATCTACAGGTTCAATGCAATTCCAATCAGACTCCCAATGACAACCATTTCTTCATGGAAATAGAACAAAGAACGCTAAAATTTATATGGAACAACAAAAGACCCTGAATAACCAAAGCAATCCTGATAAAAAAGAACAAAACTAGAAGAATCACAATCCCTGACTTCAAAATATACTACAAACCTATAGGAATCAAAACAGCATGGTACTGGCACAAAAACAGACACATAGATCAAGGGAACAGAATTGAAAGCCCAGTAAAAAAACCACGTATCTACAGACAGCTAATCTTTGACAAAGGAGCCAAGAACTTACAATGGAGACAGGAAAGTCTCTTCAATAAATAGTGTTGGAAAAACTGGACAGCCACACGTAAAAGAATGAAAGTAGACCATTATCTTTCACCAGACACAAAAATTAACTCAAAATGGATTAAAGACTTGACTGTAATACCTGAAACCATAAAACTCCCAGAAGAATATATAGTCAGTACACTCTTTGACATGGGTCTTAGCAGCATCTTTTTGAATACCATGTCTACTCAAGCAAGGGAAAGAAAAGAAAAAATAAAGAAATGGGACTACTTCAGAATAAAATGTCTCTGCAAGGCAAAAGAAACCATGAACAAAACGAAAAGACAACCCACCAACTGGGTAAAATATTTGCAAGTCATATATCCAACAAGGGATTAATTTCCAAAATATAAAAAGAACTCATACAACTCAACAAGAACAAAACAACCTGATCAAAAATGGGCAGAGGATACGAACAGATATTTTTCCAAAGAAGATGTACAGAATGCCAATAGTCACATGAAAAGATGTTCAATGTCATTAATTATTAGGTAAATGCAAATCAAAACTACAATGAGAAATCACTTCACACTTGTCAGAATGGCTATAATTAACAAGACAAGAAATAATAACTGTTGAAGAGGATGTGGAGAAAAGGTAACTTTCATATGCTGCTGGTGGGAATGCAAACTGGTGCAGCCACTATGGAAAACAGTATGAAGATTTCTCAAAAAAATTAAACATAGAAATACCATATGATCCAGCTATTCCAGTACTGGATATTTATCCAAAGTACATGAAATCAACAATACAAAGAGATCTATGCAAGCCTTACATTCATTGCATCATTATCCACAATAGCCAAGACGTGGAAGCAACCCAAGTGCCCATCAACTGATGAATGGATAAAGAAGATGTGGTATATAAAAACAATGGAATACCACTCAGCCATAAAAAGACAAAATCATCCCATTTGCAACAAGTATGGACCTTGAAAGTATTACGTTAAGTGAAATAAGCTAGACAGAGAAAGACAAACACCATATGATTTCATTCGTATGTGGAAGATAAAGAAACACATGGATAAAGAGAACAGATTACTGGTTTACCAGAGGGGAATGGATTGGTGGGTGGCCAAAAGGGGTAAAGGGGCACATATGTATGATGATGGATAAAAACTAGACTACTTGTGGTAAGCATGATACAGTCTATACAGAAGCTGACATAAAATAATGTACACCTGAAATTACACAATGTTATAAACCAATACAACCTCAATTATAAAAAATCCCTCTAAATTCACAAAGGCAAGTATAGTTTCTAGTTAGCTTATTTTTCTAAGTTCACTGACCTTAGTGCTTCTTACCTCTATATTTTCCTGCCGTCTATCCCTATTTTATAGCTCTTCCTCATTTTGCTAAGGTGGTGTATCACATTGTTGGATTTGTGGATGTTGAACCATCCCTGTGTCCCAAATATAAATCACACTTGATCATGGTGTATGATCTTTTTAACATATTGCTATATTTGGTTTGCCAATATTTTGTTGAGGATTTTTGCATCTATGTTCATCAGGGATATTGGCCTGTAATATTCCTTCTTTGTTTTGTCCTTGTCTGTCTTTCATATTAGGGTGATGTTCACCTCGTAGAATGTGTTAGGAAGTGTTCCTTCTTCCTCAATTTTTCTGGAATAGTTTGAAAAGTATAGGTATTAAATCTTTTTTGAATGTTTGGTAGAATTCTCCAGAGAAGCCATCTGGTCCTGGACTTTTATTTTTTGGGATGTTTTTGACTATTGTTTCAATCTCTTTACTTGTGATTATTCTATTCAGGTTCTCTATTTCTTCTTGGTTCAGTTTTGGGAGGTTGTATGAGTCTAAGAATTTATTCCTCTCTTCTAGATTGTCCAATGTGTTGGCATATAGTTTTTCATAGTGTACTCTTATAATCCTTTGTATTTCTGTGGTATCCTTTGTAATATCTACTCTTTTTTCATTTCTAATTTTATTTATTAGAGCCTTCCCTCTTTTTTCGTAGTGAGTCTGGCTAAGGGTTTGTCAATTTTGTTTATCTTATCAATGAACTAGCTCTTTTATTCATTGATCCTTTCTACTGTTTTTTGTTTGTTTCAGTTTCAGTTATTTCTGCTCTAATTTTTATTATTTCCCTTCTTCTGCTAACTTTGGGCTTTGCTTGTTCTTCTTTTTCTAATTCTGTTAGGTGTGGTTTAACATTGCCTATTTGAAGTTTTTCTGGTTTGTTAAGGTGGGCCTGTATTGCTATGAATTTTCCTCTTTGGACCACTTTTGCTGCATCTCATATGACTTGGTATGGTGTATTTTCATTTCCATTTGTCTCCAGGTATTTTTTTATTTCTCTATACATTTTTGTTAAATGTATAGATTTTTTTTGACCTCCTTTTCCTCCACCTTCCATGCACTCCTACGCCCAACCTCACCAGAGTCCCATATAGTAGACTTGATATGGGGCCAACAGGATTCTGAAGGAGGACATTCCTGGTTCGTATTGGAAATATTGAACTACAGGCTGGGAAGGAGACCAACTCCAAGCCTATTTTAGAAAACATTCCGGGGCTGCCCCGTGGCTTAGCAGTTAAGTGCACGTGCTCCACTGCTGACGGCCCGGTTCGGATCCCGGTGTTCACCGATGCACCGCTTCTCCGGCCATGCTGAGGCCACGTCCCACATACAGCAACAAGAAGGCTGTGCAACTATGACATACAACTATCTACTGGGGCTTTGGGGGGAAAAATAAATAAATAAAAATAAAAAAAAGAAAACATTCATTATTTCAAGCTGCAAAGTTTGTTCCTTTCTGAGCAATAATCATTTTCACTTTTTGTTTTAACCTAAATAGAATGCATAATTGTGAAGCTTCTTTTAGAATTAGAGTTGACAGGATTTGGGAATGGGAAATTACTCGTATTTCACTGCTGCAGAGGAGATAGAGTGTGTTCTAGTGGTTCTGACCTCCTTCAGCAGGGTTATTGCACAGACCGGAAACAACAGAATGATTAAAAGCAAAATTAATACCATGCTTTGTGGAAAACAGATCACAGGAATCTCCACTGCTCCAATGGAAACTGTACTGCAAATAATAAGCAGTAAAGTTGACTCTCTTCACAAGCGTTGCTACATGACATGGGCTTGTACACTTATACAGTCAAATTCCTTTTCATTATCTAGAAAGTTGTATTGACTTTTGTTATATCAGATACTTTACATGTAAGAGCTGTTAGCTGAGATGCAAATGTTACATAGAAAATTCTTGTAGTAATGACCTGGTCAGAGAGAGGGAAGAAGCAAAAGGACACAAAGCTGGTAGTGTTTCATTTAGAGTCATTTAGCTCAGGAGTCAGCAAGCTGTGATCCATGGGCCAAACCCAGCCCCCTCTGCCTGTTTTTGTATGTGCCCACTATATACTACAAATTGTTTTACATTCTTGAATGGTTAGGGAAAAAAAGAAGAATATTTTTTGACATGGAAATATTATGTGAAATTCAAATTTCAATGTCCATTAGTAAAGTTTTGTTGGAACACAGCCATGCTCATTTGTTTACATATTGTCTATGGATACTTTGGGGCCTCAATAGCGTTGTTGAACTGTTGCAACAGAGACTGCATGGACTGACAAAGCATCACTCCTCTCCTAAAAACTGACGTTCCTTGGAATGGAGGAATTCTAGGTGCCAGAATTTCAACCTCTTTCTGTTTTCAGCCCACTCTTTAGATTTCTATTTCTCTGGGAAACTTTCATGTTCAGATTTTTAGTTACCTGAAAAATTTCTCAGGAAGTAACCCCTTCTTCATGGCATTCATTCAAAATACCTGAGACCTGTCTACCCAACCAAAACCTTCCCAAGTCATTACACCATTGTCATGGTAAATGCTTGGCCCAGTGGCAAGACTGAGGCCACAGACAGGCGACTGACCCCGCCAGACATGCTCAGGCAGGCACTAGGCATGCCCCATGGCTCACATTTCACAAGTACATGTGGTGACAGTTCATGGCTTATTTGAGGCAGGAGTGTCTCGATATGAGGCTTATCCAGGGCTGTGAGGAGTTAACTATGAATGAGCGTTCCAACACTAGGCTAATTCACCACTGTGATAGGCTAGGTGGCCTCTGGGATGTGAGAAATACCATTTTCCTCTGATCTTTTGATTAGCCTTCACTTATCAGAAGGTCTTCTGGAAATGGTGGGCTATGTATGGGGACAGCCACTTTGATCTGGGGAATTTCTTCTTTTCTTAGTTTTTTCATCGTATTTAACTTGATAAAGGATTCTGTTTCATAAATGAATTGATACTGGTTATATCACTTTAGTAGCCAGACAGAGAAAGGCAAACACCATGTGATTTCACACATATGTGGAAAATAAACACATAGATAAAGAGAACAGATTAGTGGTTACCAGAGGAGAAGGGGGTGGGGGTTGTATGAAATGGGTAAAGGGGCACACATATATGGTGATGGATAAAAACAGGTCTCTTGGTGGTGAGCACGATGCAGTCTATACACAAACTGATATATAATAACCTACACCTGAAATTACTCAGTCATAAACCAATACAACCTCAATAAAATAAAATAAAAAATCCCAGAAGTCTAATAGATATATCAAATGATATGCACACTTAAAATCTTAAGATATTGCAAAATTTATAACCCCACAAGAAGGTACCAATTATCTGTTCCACCAATATACCTCTGTTTCACTATGCACTTTCCAACGATGAACATTACAAACATTTTCAATGTTTGTTAATTCCTTTGACAAAAAAAATAAAATAAAATCCTCATTATTGTTAAAAAAATAAAATGAGGATAACAATAATGCCTACTTAAAATGATTGTGGTGAGGATTAACTGAGTTAATAAGTATAAGCAATTAGAACAGTGCTTGGCACACTGCAAATGCCGTACATGTGTTTGCTCTTATACATTATTATTATTTCTCAAGCTGGAGCCTATGGTGGATGACCTCACCAGCCATCTCAACTCCCTCATCAGCAAAGCCCATCCTTGCACTAATCCCACAATCTTCCTTCTTTAGTCCTAGAACCAGGCCTCTGCACCCTGCTAAGAGAAGAAACAGCAACCACAAAATCCCACTTTCCTACACATTGGTGCCACTGGATATTCCTGCTCTTCAGCCTCCACTGAGCCCCAGCTTTCTTTGAAAATCCTTGACTTGACCAGATCCTGGTCCCTTTCCCCTATCTGCAGTGACCATTCCACATCTTCACCACTTTCCTCATCCACATGGTATAAAATTCAAAAGGTACAAAAAGGTACAGTGAAAAGTGTCCCTCTGGGGTTAAAAAAGAGAAATTGGACTTTAGGTAATATGTTATAACAACCCTGGATTTTGATTATTTTCCTGAGAATTTTCCTTTTTTAGTACTTTCCTGGACTTACAGTTACAGATTTTTCCTGCTGTTTCCTACCAACTTTGTCATTTTTACACATCACCATCAAGCCACCAAATCAAGTCCACCTCTCTCATTGCAACAGGGCACAGATTCCCACTGTTCTTATTCAACACCCAGCAGTTATTCAAGAATAAATGCTCCCCAACTTGTCTGCCTGTGGTTGAATTACAAAACACTGAAATGGTTGTTATTGATAATTCTGTCCTTTTTTTTTTTTTTCTTGGTGAGGAAGACCAGCCCTGAGCTAACATCTGTTTCCAATCTTCCTCTTTTTGCTTAAGGAAGATTGGTCCTGAGTTAACATATCTGCCAATCTTCCTCAACTTTATATGTGCATCACCACCACAGCATGGCTTGATGAGTGGTGTAGGTCTGTGCCTGGGATCTGAACCCCCGAACCCCGGCTGCCAAAGCAGGGCATGCCAAATTTAACCACTACACCACTGGTCTGGCCCCTGTCCATTTTTATACTTTCATTTTGTGGAGAGGATTTGCAAATCTTTTCACACTAACATAGCTGGAAATCCATCCAGACTTTTAAATAAATGCTGGAAATTTGGATGTTTGTTTAAATTTTTAAATATTAGCAACTGAGTCAACATTTTTAAAGATACCACGGAGGCCAACAAAATGTACCTGAGGGACTGATTGACTCATAAGCTCTCAATTTGCAAACTCTATCCTAGGAGTATACCAGGTGTGCCCGCAAAACACTGAAATTCTCCATCAGTCTTGTTTTAACTCCAGGCTTGGAATTCCCTCTCTATGCCAAAGTCTACTCTATAAAGGCTAAATGATACTATCTTAATCCACTTAGATCTTTGGGGTAACTCAGTGACTGGGGTACAACATAAAGATCCACACATGTGTGAGCTGAGTTAAGGTATGAGGAAGGGACTTTTTCCCCAATATAATTAGTGTGTTATTCCAGAACAAAGAAAGATAGATAGCAAAAACAACAAAAGTCCACTACAGCCTCTTAGTGCCATATGTACCACTGGAACTCTCTAAGCATTGTGAGGTCTCCATGGGCAATTTCATCTGAGACAACAAATTGCTACTAAAAGATCATTCACTCTTCCTTATTTGGGGCACTGTGTGTATTCTTTGGAAGTCTCTTGAAATTTTAGGAAATATGTGTAGAAAAGACACAAATTTACATGTTATTATTCAGATAGTAATGTATTATTATTATCCTATAATAATATTATATATATTAAATGTATATTTAATTGTGTATATTGAATAAATGAGCCAGCCTTCTTCTAAGCCCTTATCTCACTGGGTAACTAGATTGAGGTGAGGAGAGGGAGCTAGGTCATATTATCTCAATCCCTTTCAGTGTCTTTTGGGTGACTCAGTGTTTGGGGGTAATTGTGCCCATTCTTTCTATTTGCTCCTGTACTTCTGCTCCCCAAGATATTTGTTGGCAGGGGGTGGACAGGGTTCTTGTGGCAATGTGAGAGTGGCCCTGCATTGGCTTGCTTCTCTTTGGGTTGTTTTTTGGACCCCTGCTGATCTATGTCGACAGTGTCTGGTCTGATATGGTCCCTGGGAAATTTTCTTTTGTGTCTTCTGAAGCACTGTTGGTAAATGTCTGACTTGTTTTCTTGGCTCCAACAAGACTCAGGAATCCATTATAGTTAATTAAACTACCTCAGCTCAAGGTAGGGATGCAAACACTTCCGATTATGGCCGCCTCCTCCATCCAACCATGGTCTAAGCTCTTCATATTTGGCCCTCTGAGTTAGGGTCACCTCATCTTTAACTATAAGGCTGTCAGTGTAACTCTACTGGCTCTCAACTCAGGTACCTTCCACATAACCAAAAGGCATGTGGGAACTTCTGGATTTCTCCCTTCCTTCAGGAGAACCAATGAAAGCTTTAGAGTTCTACCTCAGATTCTGCCTAGCCACACAATGCAGCTGTTTTTTTATTTGGAAGGAGCCCCTCCATATTGATGAGGGGAGCATTCTGCCGACAGTTCCTCCATGAGGTCCAATCAGGAAGCAGGATAAAAGCATCACTGCTTTGACTTTCTCTTCAACCTACCTAACACTTACCCCCTTCCCAGGATTTCAGCTCACAAAGGTAAAGCCATCCTAATGAAGATGAACTGAAGGCTTCCTTTAATGTTCTCAGTTTTCTCCTTTCCTTACTCCTCAGAGCCAAAGAGTCAACTTTCTTTCATTCTGGCATAGCAGGGACTTCTCATACATCACCTCTTGAGTTCTATATTTCATGGTTTACAGTCAACTTAATAGTCAAGTCTTTCAGGCCTCACTCTTAAAATGCTTGTAGGAGCTTAAGAAATTTAGAAATCATTTTCTCTCTTAACAACAGTTGGCTTTGAAAATTATTGCTTTGCTAGGTATTAAAACTATATTTTTATAGATGGAAGCTGATAATAACAGTTCCTTTATCTTTGTATATTTGGCATAATAAAGCCAAGTCTCCCTACCTTATCTTCCTTGCCTGGCTCTGAGGCAGGTGGATAGTTCTAGTTGATCAGAAATCAGATCACTCAGGGAAAAAAAAAAGAAAACTCATCATTCCTTTCAAAATTATTACCCATTTATACCCTTACAAGTATATAATCATATATAATACGTATATATGAAAGACCCTGACTTTTTTAAATTCATCAGTAGGGTACATTCCATTTTGTTTTATTGATGTAGTCATCAAAACTGGTTAGATATGATCAGTGGACACAGAGGACCAAGGCTTAGGCAAGTACATGGCCTTCCTTCTCACCCATCTCAGGAAAAATTTGTTACAAAGATGCCATAGTTGTAGGAGATAGGGAGGAATGTTGCAGCTATGGACCCCTAAGAATAAGAACGTATGCTTCCTCACTATGCTGGTGATGTCATCCAGGGCATCAGATGCTGAGGGCTGGCCCAGTGTAGGACAGATTTGTTAATTCTCATAAATATGGATAATCCAGGGAGAAAAGCTTTGTACCCCTCTACGCCTTAAGCTGCTTGAAACCAAAATATTGGAAAGACAGGATAAAAAGGGGATATCTCATATGTTATTCCACAATAAACTTCTAAAAGATAAAAATGTAAACACATACACCAGAAATGCGTATGAAGAAAACATACATGATTATCGAAAATTAATTCATAGTTCCTGGCCTTTCAAACAAATATTTTTTGAAAGAATGAATGAGTATGAAAAATAAAGTATTATCTTTCTTAATATGCAAATAGCTTTATAATCATTTAAAGTTAATGACATTTAAAAATTTTTAAACTTTAATAAAAGACAAACAACCCAATTCTCTTTTTTTAAATAGCTACTTATCAGAAATAGAAAAGCATATGGCCAAGAAAATATTCAAAGCAACGCCCTCACTAATAAGAGGAGAATTGCTAATCAAAGGAACACTAACTTAGCAATGTAATAAAATTAGACAAAACATATTTTTTGAAATGTGTTTTTTTCATATTGAATAACAGGCAACTAAGGACTGCTATCCTTTATGTAAGAGACACAAACAAAATGATGCTTATGTTTGCATTGGCTTATAACCCAAAGACAGTTTTGAGGCCACAGAGCAGGGAAGAGGAACTCAAACAAACTCTGTAGTGTCACTGAATTGAAGCATCAAATACTGGTGTGCAGAGAAGACAAAACAGCCATAATCTGTGGGGAAGATTACCAGATAAGAAAGAACTGGAGAGAGAGAGAAGAGGAAGAATGCCCTGAGAATGTGTAGAGTGGTGCCATTAAGAGTTTGGGAATTGTTTGTGTTCCTACTGGCCAGAGTGGAAAAACCTTGGAAAACACACGGCACTGTAGATTCCTCAGAATATTATCATCTTGGCAACGAAATTAAAATACACCCAGACCAAAGTCTTCTCTGGATTCACCCTAAAAAAGCTTAAAATTCAGCCTTGAAAAGATCCAACTCGTTCCAAGTAGCCCAACTGTGTGTCAGAACAAAATCCAACACAATTCAAAGGAATACAACAAAATCCAGCAGCGGACAATATAAAACTCATCATGTCAAACATCCAGTGAAAAATTACTAGACATTCAAGGAAGCTGAAAAATATGACTTTTAACTATGAGAAAAACCAATCAGTAGAAACAGACTCAGAAATAACAGGATGACAGGGACGATGGAACTGCAGATAAGGGCTTTTTAAAATATGACAAACAACTCAATTCTTTCTTTCTTTTTTTTGTAAGTAGCCACTTAGGAGACATAGAATAGCATATTATGAACATTATGGTACTATATAAATATAAATATAGCTATTATATATATTCTCCATATATGAAAGAAGTTAGAGGAAAACATCAGCATGATGAAGAGAGAAATGGAAAATGTAAAAAAAAAAATCCAAATGTAACTTCTAGAGATAAAAAAATACAATATCTGAAAAGAAAAATACATTGGATAGGTTTGAGGTTATTAAAAACGGCAGACTATAGAAACAGTGAAATTGAAGACACAGCAACAGAAACTATCCAAAATAGGTACCCTGTGGAAAAAAATGACTAAAAAGTAATGAACAAAGCATCAGGGACCTGAGGAACATGTAATTAGCAGACACATAATTAGAATTCCAGGAAAAAGGGGACATGGAGAAAAAAATATTTGAACAAATAATGAAACAAAATAATGGAATAAATGGAATAAAATTTTTGAATTTTAAATAAAACTGTAAACCCACAGATTCCAGAATTTCAACAAATGGCAAGCAGAATAGACACATAGAAAGCCACACCAAGCCACATCATAATCAAATTGCCGAAAACTAGCATGAAAGAAAAATCTTAAAAGCAGCCAGAGAAAAAAGATGCATTATATGCAGAGGGGAGACAAACAAAAGAATTACAGCAGAGTTATTGTTAGAATCTATGCTAGCCAGAAAATGTGGAGAAACATCTTCAAAGCACACAGAGAAAAAAAAACCACTTGTCGAGCTAAAATTCTTTACACAATGAAAAATATCTTTGAAAAATAAAGACAAAATAAAGACATAGTCAGACAAACTAAGATGACAGAGTATATCCCAGATATACTCTAACAGAATTACGCTACAAAAAATATTAAAGGAAGTTCTTCAGCAGAAGGAAAATAATACCAAACCAAAATTTAGATCTACACAAAGGTATAAAGAGTACAAGAAATTGTAAATACTTGGATAAATATAAAGAATTTTTTCTCATTTTAATCTCTTTAAAATATAATTTATGTGAGCAAAACTAGTGACAATTTATCGTGGGGTTCACAGCATATATAGAAGTAAAAGACATGACGACACAGGATGGGAGCTTGAAATGGAAATTTACTGTTGTAAAGTTCATACCCTATATGTGAAGTGGTATAAAATTATTGGAGGATAGGCTGTGTCATGTTCAAAGATGTATAGTGTAAACCTTAGGTCAATCACTAATAAAATAAAACAAACAGCTAAAATGGCAATAATGGAGATAAAATGAAACCATAATTAATTATTCAAATTAATCCCCACAAAAGACAAAAAGAAAAAAAATAAAAGATAGAAAATAGAAAATAAATAACACAGTAGATTTAAATCTACTTATATTGATAACGACCTGAAAAACAAATGGATTACAACTACTCCAGTTAAAAAGAGAGATTTTCATATTGAATAAAAATGCAAGACCCAACTTTATGCTGTGAACAAGAATACCCACTTTACATGTAGAGACAAGTAGGATTAAACAAAAGGATATATCACACAAACGCTAATCAAAAGAAAGCTAGCATAGCTATACTAATATTAGGCAAGTAGTTTTTGGAACAAAAAACTTATCAAAGATAAAGGACTTTTTTTTATGATAAAGGACCAGCTTATCAAGAAAACCTAACAATCCCAAATGTGTATGCGTTAATAACAGAGCACTTGGAGCAAAACCTCATAGAATTGAAAGAAATAGACAAATCTACAATAACACTTGGAGATTTCAACATTCCTCTCCGTAATTGATAGAACAAATAGAAAATCAGTAAGGATATAGAAGAATTAAATAGCAATATCAACCAAGTTGACATAGTTGGCATGTATAGAAAACTCCACCCAACAACAGCGAATGCACCTTTTTTCATGTGCTCATAGTACATAAACTAATATAGATTATAAGACAAGCCTCAATAAATTTAAGAGGTCATACTAAGTATGTCCTCTGAACACAACAGATTCAACCTAAAAATAAAAAAAAATCTCAAATATTTGGAACTTAAATAGCACACTTCTAAAAAACTCTTGGGTCAAAGAAGAAAAATGGAAAATATTTTTAACTTAATGAAAATGAAAACACAATGTATCAAAATTTGTAATAAGCAGCTAAACCAATACTCACAGGAAATTTTATGACATTAATACTTAGGATTAGAAAAGAAAGAAGTCTCAAATCACTGAGTTAGAAAGAGATGAGCAAATTAAATTTTGATAAGCAGAGGGAATAAAATAATAAAGAGAGGAACCAAAATTAATGAAATTGAAAAGAGAAACAAGTGAAGAAACTCAATGACATCAAAAGATGATTCTTTGAAACCCTTAATAAATTGATAAACCTCTAGTTAGACTTTCTAGGAAAAAAAGAAAGAAGTCACAAATTCCCAATATTGTGGATGAAACAGATGACACAAACACAATAGATCCTACAAATCTTAAAAGGATAAGGGAATATTATAAAGAATTTTTTTGTGATATTCTAGAAAGGTGAAACTACAATGACAAAAAGCATTTCAGTGTTGACTACAATTGGGCACCAGGGGACTTTTTGGAGTGACAGAAATGCTCTATAGCATGACTGTGGTGGTTACATGACTGCATGTATACATATGTCAAAATGCATTTTAGTACACCTAAAATCAAAGAATTTTACTGTATATAAAATATGACTCAATAAAGCTGATTTTTAAAAATAAAAATGAAATGAAATAATGCAAACAGGGAATTCTGGGAAAAGATGATGGATTAAACACATACATTTACTTTCACTTTCTCCCAAAACCACAATAAAACAACAATGATTTTTTAAAGGCGTAAATCCACAAGGGCAAGTAGAATTGGAAAAGAAATGACCTGAATAACACAACATTAGATGGAAAAACAGAAGGACACTTGATGACTGCTTTAGTAGACCAAAGAAAGCTTAACCCTAACCAGAAGTGACAAAGGCCAAGATACAGCAGATTTATGTGTAAAACAGGCTGCACCAAATACTTCTGTTAGACGACAGGAAGGTAGACTAAAAAACAGGAGAATTGGTTGAGTCTGTTTGAGAAGCAGTTAGAGGGCCAGAAACCCTCCCCAACTCCATGCAGCTGGTGACTGTCTCTTCCCCCCTTGTCAGCACAAAACTGGAGGTTTATTGTGTGGAGAAAACAAAACAGAGACTTTGGGCTCTAAGACTCCAGATCTGAGTGGCAAGAAATTACCATATAAATATATTTAATTAGTTATCATATAGTTACCAAAATAATATATTTAGTATGGAAGATAGATTGAAAATTTTCATACTGAATGCCAATAATACACCAAGCCCTGAACATTTATTGATTACCTACAGTATACCAAGGGCTGTACTAGAAACACTGGGGATAAAGAAGGAAAACAAGAATGGCCCATGCTCACAGGAACCTGCTAGCCCAGTGAGGAAGGGAGATGAAATCTTTTTTTTTTTTTTTTTTGTGAGGGAGATCAGCTCTGAGCTAACATCCATGCTAATCCTCCTCTTTTTGCTGAGGAAGACCAGCTCTGAGCTAACATCTATTGCCAATCCTCCTCCTTTTTTTTTTCCCCCAAAGCCCCAGTAGATAGTTTATGTCATAGTTGCACATCCTTCTAGTTGCTGTATGTGGGATGCGGCCTCAGCATGGCCGGAGAAGCGGTGCGTCAGTGCGTGCCCGGGATCCGAACCTGGGCTGCCAGTAGCGGAGCACGTGCACTTAACCACTAAGCCACGGGGCCGGCCCGGGAGATGAAATCTTAATAGTTTATCACTCTACAGTATGTTGAAAGCTATGAAAGGGCAGCACAATATTTGGGAGCCCACTGAAAGGTACCAATCCCAAATTGGAGTGCCCTCATCACTGCTTATGCCTCCCAGAGTCCACTTTAGAAAACCTATTGCCCCGAGAGCCGCTAGAAGGGGCAGCCCCATGTATCCTGGGACATGGCCCTGCCCCTGTAGTCATGACTGATTTGCTCAGAGACAGATGCCTCCCAGAAATCCGGCCCATCCATTGACTCTGCTGTGACCGAGGTCTTCTCTGGCTTGAGCTGTGAGGTTTTCTGTCACTTGAGAATTTTGCATCAGACATAGCTGGAAAGTCGTAATGGAGAACGAGCAGCTGAGGGAGACCATGTTGGGTTGTGTGCAAGGCGAGTCAGCAGAGGAATCTGGTACAGACAGAGAGGGAAGCAGGGAGCAGACACTTGAGAGCAGCAGTCAGGAGGGAACATGAAGTGACCTCCTGATTCTCAGCCCAGCCCGGGACCGTGGGGCTCAGCTCTACCTTACTTACTGTCTTTGGATTTTATCTGTTGTATTCTTGAAAGAATGCCCCTCCTTTTTGCCATCATCTAATTTGCGTGGGCTTCTCTCCCTACATACAAAAAGACCAGGACAGGGGTCATGAAGACTTCCTGAAGGAAAATGATGCCTGAGGAAATCTTGAAGAACCAGTAAGAGTTAGTGAGGCAAAGAATGAGAAGGGTGGTGTTCCAGGGTGGGGATCAGCCCACACAAAGACTCACAAGCACAAGGAAGTCCTGAGAGTTATAACAAAAATTTGTAATAAACACTATGGTGAAAAAACATAAGAGGCTAGATTATATAACTGCAGAGTCTGAATCAATCTGTGGTAGAAGTAGGATACGGTCAGAGGAGGATTCCCTGAAGAAGTGATGCTTGACCCAAGATGAAGAGATAAGTAGGGCTTAACTAGAGGAAGTGGAAATAGGACCACAGACCCAGTTTAATACCGAGCAAGGCCTCAATCTGCTCCCACAAGATAAAAGGCCAAGCAGGCATTGGCAGAGAAAGAACTTTAATAAACGATAAGCTAACAAATCAGAAGATGGTGGACTATCATCCTAACAAAGAAACCATCTTAAAGGGGAACTGATTTGGAAACAACTTATACAAGGCAAGTGGGGTTGGGGAGAGGTCTCAGGAGTGTCAGGTGATGGATGACCACAGACCATTGGGTCCTTCTCCATAGACAAAAGGTTTCAGATCTACTGAAGGCGACATTCCTGAGGAATCTAAGAAAATCTCAGTTACCTTCCTTATCTTTGATACTTCCTTATCAAAGGAATAGTTTGGGCAGAGGACATAAATTTTCTGCTAACAAGTCGTTCTTTTCTACTGGTTACTGATTGGCTTGCCTATGTGCAGTTTTAAGCATTTTTCCAAAGCGTATTGTGAGAGTAAGACGGGGTGGGGAGTGGTATGTGGCCTTGGGTGCTGAAGTTCTAAGAGTCCTCTGCGCAGAGGCAACTGTATTTCATATTTCTTCGTGGGTCACATGTGCAATTTCAGGGAGGGTGTTCCAATTGTTGCATTTGATGAATCTTTAGTCTGTGAAGTGTAAAGCTTACCAATCAGTGATTTTAGCTTCTCAACGCTCCTGTGAGATGCTTAGTCAGGTGGAGGACTATCAGCCAGCTACTCTCTTTATAAAAGTGGTCCTCCTGCTATTCTGCAAGGCAAGCTCAGAAAATTTGGTTATTTTGTTTTCCACCTTAACCTTTGTGGGTACAGTCATGGTTTCATCCTAATCCAGGGAAATTTTAACTCCTTTGTCCTCAGTTTCAATTCCCACTGTCTTATGATCATTCCTCAATCTTGAGGAATGGGGGTGAAGACCACTCCAGCTGCTTCCTGCTGTGAAAGTGTGAAGATCAGAGTCAGAGGAATGAAACTGTCCTACCTTTATTTTAAAATATTTTGGGTACCAGGTGGGGAGATCGAGATATGCTTTGCATGACTAATATTTCAGTATTCTGATCAATGGCTTTGCAACAACACTTAAGTTCACTTTTTATGATTACATAGAAGATCACACAAATTAGCAAAATAGACAGTCCAAATCTTAGTATCCCCTCCACAATAGACCTTAATCCCTGGGGAGTCCAGGAGAAGAGGCCTGTAAACCAATCAAGGTTAGGGCCTGGAACCTCAGGTGAAATCTGATGTAGTCAAGTAGGATGCTGTCTAATAGTCAAACAAGTAAGGGAAGAACCTAGGAGTCATTTATTACTTATCTTTAGAAGACTGTGTTCTGAACAACAACTTGTGGTCTATAAGGGGTTCTTTTCGTCCATTTGGAAAAGTCAGTGTCTAGAATATGAAGCCAGTCAAGGTTTGGATAATCCAGGTTGTGATGCTTCCCTACAGCATGGTTCATGTTCCCTGTGGTGTTTCTCCTATGGTCTCATCTTGTGCTTCCATGATTTTAATAGGACCCAGTCTCCACAACAAAGATGGTGCAGGGGAACATCTGAAAGTGTCTAGTTCCTTAGTTCAACTTCCCTCCAGGTCTTTTGAATCACCTCTAGAACATAGGAAGGGTCTCCCAAAGTTAGGCTTATATGGGGTAAGTAAGTAATCAGGTATTTAATAAGAAGCATTTATAGAGGAACAGAAAGAAAAACAAGGTTAATGGTTGGAACAAATTATAAACCAGTTCCTGAGCCCAGAGGACAGCCAGTCAAGAAGATTTCTAGATGTCAGTGTTGAAGCATCATTTGCAGTTTAAAATGTCTCCAATGATGTCATCAGGCATTCAGGTAAACCTTTTGAGTGGCTTACACAGCAACAGGGATGAGGATTGTCCAAACATGGGCTATCATGGTCCTCTCTCTTTGTTTTATATCAAGTCATCCAGCTTCAGTTTTCAGGGCTTCCGAAAAAAGGGTAGTCTCAGTTCTCAATGATTTCAAATGAAAATGATGGAAAAAAATTGAAAACGATTTGGAGATCTGTAACAGAGATTTGAGGAAACTAGAATTCAGGATCCAGTCCAGCTTATGGGTAGAAAACAAAAACCTCAAAGAAAATGAACAGAACCAGAATCTTATATCCACAAAGTGTATTATAGATTCTGTTGAAACAATTTTTCTCTCAAAATCACCCTAATTTTTACCAAAGATAGACGAATTAAGACTCATTGGTTTGCAAAATAAGTCTAGTTTCAATAAAGTTGGCCCAATTATTTACATAAGTACAGCAAGAATAACAATTGATCATATAGGCTCTTTTAAATCTGCTTTGCTGGAACTTTTTATAAGGAATCTCAGATTGAACTTTAAAGGCCTCTTGAGGCCAGGAAAGCCAAGCCAAGTACTTGTCATCAGACTCCACCTGCAATACCTACAGATTTGGGTGAATTCCTCTCTTCTCTTGAGGTTCCCCAAAATATCCTGAGGTTCCTTGTACCTGCCAGGGAAGTGATCTTCTTTACTCAGCTGGTAAGGTTGCTGTGAACCCTGTAAGCAAGGTACCAAGCTAATATTTCCAAGTGGCTTTGTTTCATAAACTCAACCGTCATTCCTCAAAAGCTGTATGGTCATATCTGAGCCTATGCATGTTTTCTCAAATATGACATTCCATTCAAGGCTTTGGTAATATAACCAGTGTTTCCAATTGTGTCCTGTTATAAGGAGAACAGATTTTTACTGAACTTATGCAAACAACCATATTGCCATGAATGTAAGAATATTCATTCATCAAGAGTTTCTAAATTCTAGAGGGATCAGATAGGGAGGAAAAGATAAATGCCTCAGTTCTGCTTACAAATTGATGTAAGTCATAGTTTCCTAAGAGAAAAGAGAAAAAGCTTTCCTTAATCTGGAAAAACAAAACATTTAAAAAATGAGCTATATTTCAAATGAAAAGTTCATGAAAATTATAATCATCCTCATCAATTCATTCAGTCCCATGATATCAACTCTTGATCTTCTGTTAACAGTTTCATGAGGCCATCAGTTTCTACATTACAGTTTTGTAATTTCTTATCCAGCTCAGTTTCATAATCTGAAAGTTTATCAGAAACCTGTATTTTAGAGCAAATGTCAGAGTCCTTTCTACTAATCTCTCTGAAGATGAAACACATCTGCAAAAACATCACAGTAAAACAACTGTCTGCAAATGACAAAATATTCAAAAATGGCAGTTGACAAAGAAATTTGGCTACTTCTGTGACATATAGCATTTTAAGATAATAACTAGTATTATGACAGATAACCAGGACAGATCAGCATTTTAGGAATGTTATATAATTTTTAAACACTTAGATTAATAATATTTACCCACACAATCTAACCTGGGAAAGTTTATTATCACTTATTTGACAATGCTTTCCATGTAATTTAACATACCAAATATGTTTAATTAGTTTAATGTCTTCCTCTTTATAGAAAGAGAGAATAAATTCTTTGAGAAGTCCCAGGGCTGGTTGGAAATTCTTAAAGTTTCCTTTTTTTAAGTCAAAAGAAAGACTTTAATTTGGGGGGAAGTTTGTAAACAGTGTCTGGTTATCAATTCAATCAAGATGACAACAAAAACAGTCAAAGGTAAACGGAGAGTTAAACAGTAAAAAAAAAAAAAGAACTTAATAGAGAGATCCCAGTCCTTCAGAACATAGGAAATTATTACAACAAAACATACATTTTCTTTTAGGTAAACCTACTCAAAGGTAAAGAAAAATACTTTATAAATAACCTCTTTAGCCAAAGCAGATCAAAAGTTCAACAAAATTACCTTTTTAACAGAGAGAAAGCCAAATTCTAATTTTGCACCAGTTTGCTTTTGATATTAAGACTCATTCATTTAATTGAGTTCTTTTTAATCTTAGGCAACTCAGCCATGATCAAAATCCTCAGATCTTCTGTCACTTGCTTCTTACATTCAGAATTTGTCCCATGCCTTCTTTCCTTTTTCCTTTCCCAGTACTTTGTGATAAATTTATCTTTCTTAAAAAAACAAACAAAAATATCTCTATTCTTTATACCATCATCACTGAAAACACACATTTTACTCTTTTTCAGATAGACACTTTCTAGAAATATATGTGTTTTCTCACAAAAAATTCCCCAGCACGGCACAGAACATGTTTATTAATAAACTTAAGTATCTTTCAGTTTCTCTGAGATAAGAAATCAAGGCAGACAAATATATACCCAGTAATCAATTACTAATATTTTACTTTATGTGGAAATGACCTAGATACTCAATAAATTTTATCATTTAATTTAACTTGGCAAAACTCTAAAGTTTTAAGTCACCAAAAAGATTTTGGAAGCTGTTTTTCAAGTATACAGGCCATAAAACATAATTATTGCTCTCCAACACTCTTACCCATTTTCATCTATCTAAATCATTTGTTCCCAACAATTAAGTTTTGGTTACTCACAAAAACTTCAGGTGACATTAAATCAGTTAGCCATCATCTTAAGTTCTTTTAAGTACAGACACCACAACACATCTATTTAGTTTACTTCTTCCCAAAAATCATATTTAGATTGCCTACAAAACCCTCATGAGACATCAGACAAAATCAGCTATTATTCTAAGTTATTTTTTACTGACAAACTTTGTCACAGAGATAACATGTTTGTATCATATCCAATGTTGATAACTCTGAGAACATGTTTATTTTAACCAAACCAACAAACTTAGACAGGCTTTTATTTACCAAAGACCATTTTATAGCATGTTAAATTCAAAGACGTCTGGGCTAGTTTCTATTAAATTTAGAAATAATTTACATAAGCACTTACTTCAAACCAATTAAATAGAGATCCTTTAGAAATTATATCATCTGGAGGCAGACAAATATATAGGAAGACAGACACAAACAGAGATCTTCAAAATTTTAGCCAGGTCTCAGGGACAAAGCTCAAAAACTACAGCTGGATCCAAATTGCTCCTTGGCAGATGGCCCTGTTCAGATGGCCAAGGACTTTTTACTAAAGATTCTTTTCTTTTTGCTATAAGGATACTTTTGTCTTTTAGAAGTTTCTGCATATTAATAAAAGATGGCATTCCATTGTGAGAGGTTTTGAATCCTCTCTTTTAAGGGTGTCCACTTAAGGTCACTTTGTCTGAAACAGAGGTTCCCCAGAATGGCCATTATAATTGCAAATTATCTCAGAAGTTTGCCTATTTTTCACTTGCTTAATTTTACATTAGGAATTTCAGGGCAGTTGAAGCAGGGAAGCTGAGTGAGAGAGGAGCAGATTTGGTTTCATTTCACTGGCAAGACTGCTGACACCCCCCAATTTGATATGTTTAATCATGTAATTATTTTCTTTTAAAGAGGCAGTAAAGTGTCCCCAATTTCATTTAGAAGCCTCAAAAAATTAAAATAGGCTTCCCATTGTTTGTTTAATTTTATATCCAGCTTTTTCCAATTGCATATGCAAAGACAGCAGTTTGGTTAGTGAAATTAAAAATGAAAAAAATGAATTACGAAATTGCCCCATTTTGGCCATTTTAAAGTGAGATCTCCTTTAGCACATTTTTTTTGTTTTGTTTTGTTTTGTTTGTGAGGAAGATCAGCCCTGAGCTAACATCCGTGCCAATCCTCCTCTTTTTGCTGAGGAAGACTGGCCCTGAGCTAACATCTATTGCCAATCCTCCTCCTTTTTTTTTTCCCCCAAAGCCCCAGTAGATAGTTGTATGTCATAGCTGCACATCCTTCTAGTTGCTATATATGGGACGCGGCCTCAGCATGGCTGGACAAGTGGTGCATCGGTGCGCGCCGGGGGAACCAAACCTGGGGCCGCCAGCAGCGGAGCGTGCGCACTTAACCGCTAAGCCACCTGGCCGGCCCAGCACGTTTAATTAACATTGCCTGAAGGGTGGATTTATATGCTGTTAACAATATCATGAAGGGGAAATGTTCCCCAGTAAGACACAATGTTTACCTCCACAACATAATCTATAATACAATCAGGCAAAGGAGATGCAATCATTTGACATAAAGCCCATTTAAATATACCAATTTCTTTTATAAAGTTTTATCTTAATTTTATCAACTCATACCTCTAATCATAACTCCCATTAGGATTCCATTAACAAGGTTTGGTATTATAAGACTGTGTAGGGGAAGCATTCCCAGCCAAACATAACATCCATTTCCAAAAAAATATTCAGGCAAAGTTGACATGACATCTCCATATAATATTAGTTTAAATATTTGAATCTCTATAATCTTATTAACCTTAGCAGCCTAACTGTTGCCCATGGGATTGCTGATCAGGTTTCTCATTGTGATTTCTGCCTTCTGGCTTTTAAAATAATTTTTCAAACTGAGATGAATTGAATGGACCCACTTGAGGGTCCTTTAATGTTGGGGGGGCCGTGGGGGGTGCCTTTAGCTCACCCGACCTTAGGCAGTGTTTTATTAAAACCTTTGTTTTAACCTCATTCATGTCTGTTTCACTCATCTCATTTTTCTGTTTAATAACCAGCTGAAGATTTCCATCCTGCTGGGGTGAGCCCTGTGACTCTTCCCTTTCTGATTCCTCTTTGTTTTTCCCTCTTTAAATATTTGTATTATTTACCCCACTGCCTTATTTACCTTATTTAAAAACAAAAAACAAAACAAGACAACCTTTAAAAAACGTCCACCTTGTTGAGAAGAGTCTCTTTATTTTTCTCTCCGCTTCTTTGTATTCTTTTGTTAAGTTACTGTTTTCATTAGCATTTGTAAGATCCTGAAAGGAAGCTCAGACCTCAAGCTTGATTACCTTCTTAAGACTAGTCATTGTATTTCCTTTTTAATTTGGTCTTTTCATAGGTACCAATAAAACAGCTGTTTATGATGAGAGCGCTCTAAAAATTTTTCTAACTTAGAAGTTTTTCCAACTTAAAGATTCTTTGTCTGACCATTTTCTCTCCAGAGTCTAAAGAATATTGTGGCCGTGTGGTGTTACAAAAGATGAGCATCTTCTTCTTAGACATTGGCTCATAACTATAACCAGACCATCTCCTCAGAATCAGCCCCAATGGCTCTGCTTAGGGACAGATGGCACATTCCCCATTCTGATACACAGAGATGGACAGACACACAGATCCAGACACAGAAAAACCAGGCACCAGTGAACCAGTTTCCACATTCTGGGTAAAAGTCCTACAACTACTCCCACTCTGACAGGATGCCCATTCAACCAGATAGTCCTGCCTCTCAAAGAGGGAGGGCCCTGGATGGAGAAGAAGGGAGTTCTTGGTGGTGCACCCCCGAGGTGACTTACTCTACTCCATATTGAGTCTGTTGACTCACCAGAGACAGTT
The DNA here is from genome assembly GCF_057802395.1 of Ceratotherium simum simum. Classification (NCBI taxonomy): domain Eukaryota; kingdom Metazoa; phylum Chordata; class Mammalia; order Perissodactyla; family Rhinocerotidae; genus Ceratotherium; species Ceratotherium simum. The sequence continues at coordinate 51,195,099 of NC_141918.1, read as the reverse complement.
GCTGCTCTTTTTCACCACAGATACCATATAGAGGCAGCTGGCGTCAGTATGGGAAGTCAAAAGGGACAAATCTCCAAGGTGAAAGGGGCCTCTGCAGCTGCTAGGGAATTACCCACGAGACTGGCCATCTAAGGCCACTAGCCACGGGCAGAACTTAAGGTTCCTTTGTGGTCACCAATTTGATACTGAGCAAGGGCTCGATCTGCTCACTGTAAGATAAAATCCCAAACAGGCAGTGGTAGAGAAAAAACTTTAATAAGCAATTGGCTATCAAATCAGAAGATGGTGGACTGTTGTCCTAAAAAAAAAAACCATCTTAAAGGGGAACTGATTTGGAAATGAAGTATATAAGGCAAATAGGGTTGGGGAGGGGCCTCAGGAGTGTCGGATGATGGGTGACCGCAGACCCTTGGGCAGCAATCTGTAGATGAAAGGTTTCAGATGTGCTGAAGACGACATTCCTGAGGAATCTAAGAAAACCTCAGTTACTTCCTTATCTGGGACAGAAGGAACAGTTTGGGCAGAGGACATGAATTTTCTGTTAACAAGTCATTCTTTTATACTGGTTACTGATTGGCTTGCCTATGTGCAGTTCTAGGCATCTTTCCAAAGCATACTGTGTGAATAAGATGTATGGGGGAGCATGTGGCCTTGGTTGGATGAAGTTCTAAGAGTCCTCTGCACAGGGGCAACTGTCATCCATATTTCTTCATGGGTCACATGTGCAATTTCGGGGGAGGGGTTTCCTACGTGCCATATGTAGTGGATCTGTAGTCTGTGATGTGTAAAGCTTACAATCGGTCATCTTAGCTTCTCCATGCTCCTGTGAGATGCTTAGTCAGGCAGAGGGCTGTCAGGAAGCTCTTTTCTTTATCAGTGGTCCTCCTGCTGTTCTGAAAGGCAAGCTCAGAAACTTTGGTTACTTTGTTTCCCACGGTAACCTTGTGGGTACAGGCACCGTTTCATCCTAATCCAGGGAAACTTTAACTCCTTTGTCCTCAATTTCAAGATGATTTTGAAGCATTGCTTTTGTTGGTTGTATAAGGTCTGTATATAGGAAGAAATGAGATATTATGACCATGAGTCATAAACTGGAGTGTAGTCACATATCAGTTCTTGATCCACCAATTTTATGGACTCCTTTATTTTATTTTATTTTATTTTATTTTATTTTATTTTATTTTATTTTATTTTATTTTATTTTATTTTATTTTATTTTATTTTCAGTGAGGAATATTGGCCCTGAGCTAACATCTGTTGCCAGTCTTCCTCTGTTTTGTATGTGGGATGCCACCACAGCATGGCTTGATGAGCAGTGTGTAGGTCAGGTCAGGATCTGAACCTGCAAAACCTGGGCCGCCGAAGCAGAGAGCGCGAATGTAACCACTACACCACCGGGCTGGCCTGTGGACTCTTTTTCATACATGAGAACAATTCAAGATTCCCCCAACATTGCCAGAAATAGTTTTGGGATCCAGCAAGCAGGGAAACACTTGAATTGACAAGTAAAAAACAAAACCTCAAAGGGATGATGATAATAATATACATTTGAAATGTGATTCAGATATATACATTTTCAAAATAGGAAGAGAAACAGTAAATTAGGTAAACTATACATTTGAAATAAGAGAAGTCACAGTAAATAAGAAAAGTTGCACATCTGAAGGGAGATTCAAAAGGAAAGCAAGTCATAGATGATGTTGAGAAAGGAAATCAGTAAGATAGTTTTTATTCTGATTTAACTCGTGTTCTGAGACACTGTAAGTAACAAGTGACCTATGGTAGGTTATAACAGGAAATTGGAAGTCTTGTGCTTTTCCTCCTCAGTCATATAACGTTAAACTTGCAAAGACATTGCATAGGAATGAGTGCATGGCGCACTGGAAAAATGCAACATAAAGATTCATTTTGGTTATTTTTATACTTTCCTCAGAACAGAGATATTTGAACCTTGTAAATCACAAATTGTAAAATGTATCAAAATTTTATTTTAGTAAATTATTATGTGTCTTTCAAAACAGGGGGATGTGGACCCTATGGGTCACAGTGTTAGGCCTTTGTCCATCCACAAGGAAGCAATTGGCTCCCCAGCTAGGAAGGAGGCTGCCACGTGAGCAGCCCGGGCAGCCCTCTCCCCAGCAGTTGCTGTTTTGTAAACACAGGGAAGTCTTCCCGAGAAGAGACAAACGGACATTAAGGAGTCCCTCAAGCGTGTTCTTCTGCTCCCTGGCGGTGAGCCATGACAGAGGCTGGCTGGGAAACAGCTGCTGGCCACAGCCCCACCTGGAGAGCAGCTGAGGGATGGAGTTGCTCTGTTTGAGCAAAGGCTTAAAGCCAAGGACATCTCCGACAGGCACTGATGCAAACAACCATGGGCGCCTCAGAGAGCCTTGTTGCGATGGGACTCTATTAGATGGAGAAAATAAATGACGATAAATAATAAAATAATACTATGCTTTGGGGGCATAGTATAGGCACTGTATCGAGGCGTTTTGCAGACTCTCTGCCTGTGATCACTCCACTTCTCTTCACACTCACTGAACAGCCAGGGCTAGAGAGCTGTGCCGCCACATCCCTGAGCAAAGGGAGAGCTCCTCGACTCTGTTTACTCATGAGGAGACTGAAAGGGTTTCAGTAGTTTCACAACGTTCCATTGCACCAAGGAACCAAGATTTTAAACCAATTCCCTGTGGATGGAGGGGGATATTAGGCTGTTTCTGATCCTGCTGCTACACACAGCGTTACAATGAATACCTTTGCATGTGCTGTATTTCCTGTGTGTGTGACCACATTTGTAGGATGTATACTTACACATGGACATGCTGCATTGTCACTTTTTTTGGTTTCTAAGGATCGTGGCAAATGTACTCCTCTACATGGAGTTGATGAATTTACTCTCCCACAAGCAATGTAAGAGCGTTCCCGTCCCCACCCCCAACCTCTCAATATAGCATTAATACTAGCAATCCCACGTGGGTGCCCATTATACTCAGACGCTGTTCCAAATGGCTTAACTACATTAAGTCACTCAATCTTCACAAAACCCTGAGAGTTAGGTCCTGTTGTTATCATCACCGTTTTATAGGTGAGGAGCCTGAGGCAAATGGAGATTAACAAATTTGCCCAAAGTGACACAACCAGTCAGCCAGGCAGGCTTTGGATTCGTGGCCCCATGCTTTTAAATCCCACATTATACAGTTCAAGTTTTATTTTTGCCAGTCTGTTGGGTGAAAGGGGCACCTTGTTGTAGTGTTTATTTGCATTTCTCAGATAATGAGTAAGAGTGACATTCTTTTTATGAGTTTACACTTCATTTTTCTGTGAATTGGCTCCTTCTTTTGTGCCCTTCTCTGCCTGGTGGTTGGTCTGTTTCTTGTTGATTAATCATATAACCAAGATATTTTGACTTTACTTATGACTCTTGCTTATGGTGTTTTTTTTCCCCCTAAGCAATATATTGTTGTTTTTATGTAGTCATATTTATTCATCTTTTATTTTATGGTTTCAGGATTTTATATCACACTTGGAAAAATCTTCCTTCCAAGTTGTTTTCTTAATTCTCCAGTGTTGTTTTAGTAACTTTTTGTTTAAGTTTTTACATTTCAGTCTTTGACCCATCAGGAATTTATTTTGCTGTGAGATATGGATTTTATTTTTCAAATGGCTATTTTTTTCCAAAACAATTTAATGAATATCATATTTTTTCCTCTACCTATTCCAGTTACCATTGCTGCATAATAAACACCCCAAAATTAGTGGCATAATTTAAAAACTCATCGTATGTACTATACAATGTTATATTGTACTCACAGGTTCTTTGGGTCAGGAATTCAGAAATGTCACAGCAGGAAAGGCTTGTCTTTGCTCCACAATGTTTGGGGCCTCAGCAGGGAAGACCTGAGGGCTGGGGTGACTAGACAGCTGGGGACTGGAGCCGTCTGAAGGTACTCTCACTCAGTGGTTGATACTGGCTGTTAGCTGGGACCTCAGCCAAGGCTGTTGCTCAAAATGCCTGTGTGTCTCTCCATGTGTCTGCCTGGGCTTCCTCAGAATATGGCGTCTGGGTTCTAAGAGCAAACTTCCCAGGAGACCCAGGGAGTATTAATTGCATTTTATGACCTAGTTTTTAAAGTCACATGGTGTCATTTCCACATTAGTCACAAAGCCCCCCCATGTTCAAGAAAAGGAAACATAGACTCCACCTTTAGAAGTGAGAAGTGTCAAATCACATTATAAGAAGAGAATTGCAGAAATCTTCAGAAAATGTCACATACTAGACTGTACACTATATAGTGTATGTATAGTATATTATAGGATAGTGCCATACGGAGAAGTTTTACTGTCCTAAAGTTTTACTGTGCTCCACAAAGGATTCATTCATCCCTCCCTTCCCTCTTACCCCCTGACAACCACTGATCTTTTTACCATCTCCATATATTGCCTTTTCCAGAATGTCATACAGTTGGAATCATACAACATGTAGCCTTTTCAGATTGGCTTCTTTCCCTTAGTAATATGCACCCTCTCCCCTTTCTCAGGACTATTCTCTCAAGTCCTCCTGTTCACACCCCATCATTCACAGATATCACTGGTATCTGTGATTGCTCACAGATTTTCCTCCTGCTCCAACTCCTGCCATGATCACCGGCAATGCCAGTGTTCACAGGCATAATGTTCCTTCACCTCTTAAGTCTGACAGACATTATCCTCATTCTTCAGCAGTCCATGATCCTGGCTGCACTCTGGATCTAATGTCCACCGAAATTGCCTAGCCTCTGGAAATGCAAACTTCAATATTCTAGTTTCTGACTAGAGCGCTTGTTATCTTAACCCACCCTCACTTCCACTATCCCTGTTCTTTGACGTTATCATGACCTCTTTTTTTTGCCGCAACCAATCATATCCCTCATGTCTTGACTTCATGACCTATGCAGTGGTCGTGGGTTGAACTGTGTCCCCCAGAAAGATATGTCAAAGTTCTAATCCCAGGTACCTGAGAATGTGACCTTATGAAGTGAGTCTTTGCAGATGTGATCAGTTAAGTGAATGAGGTCATGATGAAAGGGTGGGCTCCAACCCAATGACTGATGTCCTTATAAAAGGAGAGAAATTTGGACACAGACACAGAGACCAAAAGAAGACACACTGTGAAATAATAGAAAATATATTAATTGGTCTCTTCCCCCAGTCCCCAGCACAAAGTTCCTAAAACCCTGGTAATTTCCTAAGTCATAAAAGCACCAGGAGAATTTTTTGTCTAAAATTTGGTCTTTGACCCCGGTTCCTGACACTGAGCTCCTAAATCTTTTGATAATTCTGGGTGATAGGAATGTCTTTTGATCTAATGAGGTGACTCTTAGTGGGCTCCTGGATGTGAGCTGGTCAGCAGAGAAACCAAGCAATAATCAGAAGCTTGGAATTTTCAGCCTGTGAGATAATGGATAATATATATATTGTTCCCTGCCCTGGGTTCCCAACACAGGGCTCCTAAAACTCTTGTAAATTCCTAAGTGATAAGAACACTAGGAACATCTCTTGTTCTAATATTTGGTCTTTGATTCTGTCCCTGACACAGGGATCCTAAAACCCTTGTAAATTCCTGAGTGATAAGAACTCGAGGAGGATCTTTGTTCTAATGAGGTGACTTTAGATGGGCTTCTAAATGGGGGTTGGTCACCAGAAAGATCAAGCCTTGATTAGAAGCTTGGAATTTCAGCCTTGCCCTCCCCACTTCTCAAGAGGGGGAGAGAGGCTGGAAATGGAGTTATAAATTGATCATGCATACACGTGGAAGCCTCCATAAAAATCTTAATAGTATAGTGTTTCAGGAGCTTCCAGATTGGTAAAACCATCCATGTACCAGGAGACTGATGCACCCCAACTCCACGAGGACAGAAACTCCTGTGTTTGGGACCCTCCTAGACCTTGCCCTATGTATCTCTTCATCTGGCTACTCATCTGTATCCTTTTTCATATCCTTTAATAAACTGATCAATGTAAGTAAGTGTTCTCCTGAGTTCTGTGAGCTGCTGTAGCAAATTAATTGAACCCAAGAAGGGGGTCATGGGAACCTCCTATTTGCAGCTGAGTCAGACAGAAGTTGTGAGTAACCTGGGGACCTACTACTTGTGATTGGCTCTGAAGGGTGGTGGGAGAAGTCTTGTGGGACTGAGCCCTTAACTTGTGGGATCTGACGCTCTCCAGGTAGATAGTGTCAGAATTGAGTTAAGTTGTAGGATACCCAGCTGATGTCACAGAGAATTGCTTGGTGTTGGAACTCCCACACACACATCTGGTGTCAGAAGTGTTGTGAGTGTGGTAGTAGTGTGAGAGTAAAGGAGACACATAAGAGGAGGACTGTAGGTTTTTCCTACTTGCACACACAGAAGGGAGACAATGTGAAGACACAGAGTGAAGATCATCCTGTAAAGCTAGAGGTTGGGAATATGCAACTACAAGCCAAGGAATGCCAAGGATTGCCAGGAGCCAGCAGAAGTTGGAAGAGGCAAGGAAGGATCCTCTTCTAGAGCCTTCAGAGTGAGCATGGCACTACTGACACCTTGATTTCAGACTTCTAGCATCCTAGAACTGTGAGAGAATAAATTCCTGTTGTTTTAAGCCCCACTGTTTATGGTACTCTGTTATGTCAGCCATAGGAAATGAATATAGCAGGTTAGACTCTATATCTAGGCTTCTGAGCATTAAAACTCATATGATCAGAGAATGGATGCCACCATTAATTCATGGCCTCAACTTTAGCTGGATCCTTAACATCATTCAACTGGACATGAAGACCTCTCTGGTCTTCCCATTTTCAACTATAGCTGTGCTAATCTTTATCAACTCCCCTCAAACCACCTATAGAGGTCACCACTGCTCAACGCCTTATGTCAACAGCAGCTGTAGTTGGGTTATGACTTGATTATATTTGCAGTAATCCACTTTCATCTGGCAGGATCTATCTGGTTTACATTGGGACCATACATTTAAATTGCCAGTAAATTAAATGCAGAAATGAAAGGGACCACCACCCAGGAATCCTTTAGGTCTTTAAGAGTGGCACAAATTTCTGCCATTTCCCCTGGGATGTAAAATTATTTTAGGTTTAGGAATTTGGCTGGGGAGGCCATTTTAGAGGCTTCTACTTGGCCTTCCCACTATGTGATAGCTCTTACTGTTACCACCAAAGGGGTTTTCTACTCACCACAAAGACAAGCCAACAGTCAGGAGGCAAGGTGGTAGGAGCAAAAGGGTTTTTTTAATTATAGCTTGCTAGCAAGAGGGAAGATGGTGGACTGGCATCCTAAAGAACCATCTTCAGACTACAGAATTTTGAAGCAGTTATATAGGGCAAATGCATTGAAAAGGGGGTCTCGGAATGTTGACCATCTGGTGTAGTAGTCCTTGAGATGTAAGATCATCCCTTTCTCTTGTCACTGGTGATGGATACCAGCATAGGGATCTTTTCTGGAGGTTGTTACATTCCTGGGAAAACTTAAAGAACAAAGTTATCACCTTATCGCAATAGGGAGGTCTATGTATGAGCCAGGGCTATGAAAATGGCAGAGCAAGCATATTTCTCACAAGCAGGTGCTTACTTATCTAGGCTACATGCAAAATAAAGCCTTGCTGACAAGGCAAGGGGGTGTCTGGTGGATGAGGGTCATTTATAGTCCCAACATGGCTTCCCTCTATAAGATGGTTTCCCTTATGCTAACCTATGTTGACCATTGGCCTTATTTATCTCAGCTATTTAAGCAGCAAAAACATTACCACATTAGACCAAGGAATCCAAATGAGCATTCTGACAACTACCAAATATATCCACTCCAGTTATACATTTAAGGACTGAAGAACCAAACACTCTGTTAATCCATGGGCCCCACGTGAGCTGGACATGGGCCTGGCCTCCTTTTATTTCTTGGGCAACATACACCTCTTCTCTACTAGAGAGGCCAGGATGAGGCTTCAGGTCCTTGACTATCAATAGGAAGTCAGAACTTATCTTCAACAGTTCTCAAAATGTTTAGGTATATCCCTTTTTGCAGAGTCTAGTTACCTAGGAAATGGCTGTAGATTCCTTTGATAAAGAACTGCAAAGAATCATTAATGTATCCAGTTGCTGTGGTGTTACGGTGGTCCATCCTCATGGGGATCTAGTCTCTCCTTGATTCAATATGTTATGGCTCTGAAAACTGACTCAATCCTGGAAACTAGGCAAGGGATTGTGACATTTTATTGGGCTGTCTGCCCTAACCCTCCTAATTATCCATCATGATTTCTTTTGTAGTTTACATTGAGCAATACCGTTGTCATCTGCCCAGCTGTCTTGCGCTAGGAACATCATGCTCCATTAACTAACTTCATAGTTCTTGGTGGCTCAGGCTCTTCTACCTGCCACTCCTGCAGTGCTGTTCAATATGATAATTGCATCCACCTTGCTTCTGAAGGTTAAATGCCATCAACTGGCTTCCATTATCACCATGGCTTTCAGGGAGCCAGGTTCTGTTAAGCTGCTCCTATCCTCAGCCCTGGCCTCCAGAAAAGAACATCTGAGCTCCACAACAACACTGGTGCCCCCTCACCAGTGCATTCCTTATAGCTTTGGTCAAATGCATTCTTCTGGGCTCTCCCACAGCTGGTGGGCTCTCTGGCCCTACATAGTACATCCAATCTAGCAGGCCTACTTTTATAAGCATTTTGATCCCTTGCTCAACCATTTACCATGGAGTTATGGAATTTCTACTTTAGGGAGTGTGAGCCACCACTTCCCCAAAGTTTGCAAAGCTAGTCTAGCAATGTTACTACATCATCTTTATTGGTCCTTGCTAGTGTTAAATCCTGTGTCAAGAGAGGTGGTTCCCATATCAATAAACTCTTATTTTATTATATTAAATATTATATATTATATTCCATCCCACTTGATTTGGCACACTCCCAAAAGTTCTCTCCTAGAGACTGCGGGTATGTCTTAGCTGGATTCTACATCTCATCTGGTGTCAAGTCCCTTTTCTTTCCTAGCAGGCTCAGCTCTTCCCCAGCTGGATATCATGTCCCCAACTTATGACTTGACCCTAGTCTGGTAGGAGGTTGTAGGTACAAGGGGGTTACCTCTTGAGGTAGCCATGTGTTTTCTTGCAAGGCCTCAGCATCATCATCAAGGTGGGAGTGTTAGCCTTTAAAAAGGAAGAGTGGGCCCATTCTGCAGGTCTGGAGTCCTGTTTTCTAGCAGAGAACAGGTACTTTTGAAAGGTAGTAAAGATAAATTCTTCTGAGATAAGGGGCATGAACTGAAAGCAGAATACAAAAACATCATATTAGGAGTTGTTGCTTAATTGTTCTGGTCATCTCTGGGAGGAGCATGAAGCTGTATTTTTGACCTTCAGAAGCAACAGTGGCGAAAGCTATTGCTGAGTCAGGGTTCTTGTATTACTGCTTCAGTATTTCACATGCTTTTTCATTGTTTTCATTATATCATTATATTATTTCATTATATCATTATATACGATGTTCTGAAGACCTCCTAAGCACTTGTGTGTCCATCTGTTTGTGTGGAATCTCAGAAGAGTCACATGATCTATTAAAAAACAACTGTTTCTCAGACTCCAACATGTTTGGGAAATCTGCCTCCTAAACATATTTACTCACACAACTTCCTCCATTGGTCACAAATATTTTATTAGGAGATTTTGTTTGAAGAGGGGGTGAAGAGAAGGGAAGGTGGTGACAGGAAGAAAGAGAAGCTCGTGATGAGATTGTGCCTGATATCCGTGAATCCCAACTGGACTGCACCCAAATGTCTTTATTTTGAAGGGTCTGCAGCTGTTTGAAGAGATAGTTAAAGAAGTATCATTTTATGGTGAGAAAAGGCTTTGGAATGAGCACACTTTGTTGAAATCCTAGTTTCTCTGGTTAACAGTTGGATGACCCTAGCCAAGCCATTTAACTTCTTTCAGTTGTGGTTTCCACATTTTCAAAATGAGGATAATAATACTATCCATTCTGCCAATCTCTAAAAGGGCTGTGTGAAATTTTAAGATTCTTGATATGAAAGCACTTTGTAAATTTTAAGAAACCATTAGGGTCAGTGCTGACGCTCCTGTTGCAATTACTATGGAGCAGTTGCAAACTAAAGGCAAACTACTTATTCCTAAAGGGGGAATTTGCCACTTCAGCGTGGTGATTTATTTCCTCTGAAATTCCTAGGATTTTATTTTTTGGTTTCAAACTAAATAAATATTGACAAACATAACTTATAAACATTATATGTTTTAAATTAATGCTCATTTTTAATTTCATACCATGACTATTGAAAAACAATTTTTTTACCCTGAAAAAAAAATCTACAGGTTGTAACCACAGAGAAGGCAAACTGGTTTTTCTTAATTACTCCAAAGGACACTCTATTCTGAGGTGATAATTGTGTAAATTTGTAGACATGTCTGAGGACTCAAAGTAAATTTCTAAATATGCAGAACTCTGTGCAAGAAAATGACCTTTAGGGGCCGGCCCGGTGGCGCAAGCGGTTAAGTGCGCACACTGTGCTGCGGCGGCCCTGGGTTTGCCGGTTCGGATCCCGGGCGCACACAGGCGCACTGCTTGGCAAGCCATGCTGTGGTGGCGTCCCATATAAAGTGGAGGAAGATGGGCACGGATGTCAGCCCAGGGCCAGTCTTCCTCAGCAAAAAAAAAAGAGGAGGATTGGCAGATGTTAGCACAGGGCTGATCTCACAAAAAAAAAAAAGAAAGAAAGAAAGAAAATGACCTTTATTTCAAAGTAAAATTTGAGTTTAAAAATAAAAGTCAGTGTTCTTTTTTATGAGATCTGTGATGAGATAAATAGACCTGCCCTCCCACTCCCCTTCACCCACCGTAATGATCTTCATTCCTAAAGAAATCACATAGAATTTTGTTTGCTGCTTAATAATACTTCTTTTTGACCCCATCCTGGCCTAGTCTCACTCCCTTTGAGTCTATTATTCCAAAGTGACATCAGCTTTCAGGTAATAAGCGACATCCAAATATCTTTTTGTAAGGAAGATTCTAGATATTCCTTGATCCTCTTTCCCTACCCTCAATATCCCCTGTTTCTTTCTTTCCAAAGATGTCTTATTATTATATGATATATATAATATAATTAGACATAATAATACAAAGATGTATTGTTATTATCATGAATAACTAAAGATTTTGCTGATTCTAAATTACTCTTTGGTAATGGATACAAATGACAAAAAAGAGATTAGATATGATATCAAAAACATAAAATGAGGGAGGAGGGGAGTTAAAGAGTAGAGCTTTCAGACAGAGGTCAAACTAAATTACTCTTTGGCTAATAGTAGAACAAAGTCTTTGAAAGATATCAACCTGTTAAAGAAACAGCACTTTGAAATGGCTCTCCTGCGTCTATAACAAGCTTACAATGGTAAATAATTAAACTCATAAAAAATGATCACTTGGCTTGCATAGCATCCTAAGTTTTCTAAATTTTCCACCAGTGTTACAGCCAATCTGTGCTCAAGTTTAAATTGGGAATCCTTTCCTTTTTTCCATGAATAGCAGGCAAACTAGAAGGGAAGAAAGAAAATGTGCTTATCGAATTGAATTATTCAGTTGGCTGTTCCCTTTAATCAAGTCACTGGGATAATTGCCAAATCCTTTCCTTTGGGTGGCATGCCACACACTCCTAATAGAACCAAAATACCAGGAGTATTTATAAAGGTGAACCCCCTATAGAGCAGGGATCTGGGCAATTCCAGTGGCTCTCCACTCCGACCCCCAAGCCCTTGGTGACCAGGACCCCTGGGGAGATCACCCACACTTCAGACCAAAGATGTTCTGTGGAATATATTAGACTTTCAAGGAGGCATGTATGTTTCAAAAAAAAAACCCAAAGCATATCAATATTATGATACAATTTTATATTTGGAAAACCAGATAAAAATGTTTATTTTGAAATTTCAAATCAGTTATAGTTAATTCGTTTTCCCAAGGGGTGCATGGATTTTGAAATGTTGTAATGCTGTCCAGACTTTTCTCCTTTTCTGCTCCTTGTGAGAATTTGCCTGACTCAGGCCAGAGCCAATATCTGTACTGAGAGTGAGTATCAATGTGATTGCCAGCTTCCCAGGGTGCGAGAAAAAGAGATCCAGCCTCTATCAGCCCCCTGGGCCAGGGCACTGATGCCCCATGCCCCCAACCTTCTCTTCCTCCGTCGGCCTTTCTCTGGAAACTGTAAACCCAATGCTCAGGGGCACACATGAGGCTCGAGTTTCCTGCCTGCAGAGTGAACTGACAGAGCTCTGGAAGAGAGTTTGGACATATGAAGGGTCACCATCCCAGACAGAGCAATTTTCTTCCACATCAATCTCCTAGGAGAGAAGTAGGATGGAAGAGGGGGAGGGGAAACCTGGCTCCCATTTATCAGCATGGGCTTACTTAAGCCTTTGCTAAGTTACCATAGAAAAATACATGAAACCAGACTTCATTACTGCAACCAGAAAGTATTTTTCACGATTAATTGCTGCTTAGTCTCCAAGTCCTGGAACACAGCTCTGCTGACGAGAATGCACTAACAGTTCTCAGAAAACCCACAAGCAAAGTTAAAAATCACATATGCTGGAATTATCAGGAAAGATTAATGCATACCTGTTGTGATGTTGATAGTTTCTTAGGAAGAAATAAAGATGGAAGTCAGTTTACCACACAGAGTAACCAGTGAGAACTGACAAAAAGGATGGTGAATTGGCTAGCTTTCTATATGTAAGATTTACTAAACATTTACATTTTTTCTTGGTCACTGGTGATTCCAAAGGAGTGAGGTCTAAAGATTTTATGGTCTCTACATTCTCTAATACAAATGTAGCACCTTTGTACATAGAACAGTCTTGCAAGAGCCCTGAGGATCTTCACCCTTAGGAATCACAGATCTGAAGTTGTCAGGTAAGGCTGGCTGCGTCTCACGTATGCACTCACTGACACAGACTGATTTCAGAAACCAAAGCTTCCAGGTTCTAGCGTCCCACAATCAACCAGCAGATGCTGAAATTACACAATTACTACATTAGAAATGCTTTGATTGGCTTAATGCTTTATTTACCTTAATTTACCAAAATGAAAATATGTTCTCTCTAGCACTTATATCTTAATGGAGAAAAGTTTATGACAACTCAGGAGCTGGTTCTGATAGGGAAGGAAGAGAGAGAGGATGAGGGCACTAAGCGTCTGAAATGACTGTGACAAATGAGGGTGCACATAGAGGGCACCGTAGACTCTGAAATCTGTTTGTTTTTTATTTCCCAGCCTTGTTATATTGAACCTTACCCCTGACAGCATTCCTCCTTCAGGATAGCATAGGTTATCTGGATAAAAGAAAGAAGCAGAAACTAGTGAACAAAATAAACCAGGATTCCGCATCTGATGAGGCAAGTGAAACAAGGTGGGAACATCCCTTGGTCAGTAGGGGATGAAAAAACCTGCAATAAGTGGCTAGGCATATCTGGAGAGGGCTGTTACAGATAGCATGCATGGAGAAGCTCTAAGAACACTCACAGCCTTGGTGTGAGCTGATGATTCCTATTTCCCAAGTACTCAGGTTGCCCCGGTTTCTCCTGCATCCCAGTGCTCTCTCTGCTCCCCTACTCTCCTAAGGCCGTCACATCCATTCTCCAACAGCCTATAATGTCCTCCACCCCAGTGACCCTGGGGTTCCTGGGTTGTCCTCCTCAGAGCTCTGTTTTCAGAAAACTGTGCTCTTATTTAATATCAGTGACATGGTAGCCAAGAAGTCCTCATCAGAGGTCCAGTCTACTTCCAATGTAGAGCTAGCAGGCCAGAGATAGGTTTACTCTCACCAGGCCCAGCAGATCCTCTCAGTTCCTCAATCTGCCCACCCCATGGTCAATATGCCCACCTTGCTACCTTTCAAACTATTTTAATCTCCACTCCCACCATCAAGGCCCTTACGTCCGTTTTTCATGGGCATCCATCCACGTATCAGAGAGAGACAGACGGGGAGCCCACTACATGGCTGGCACTGCGAATGTAGCAGATACCGAAAGAGACACAACCTCTGCCTTCCTGGCACTTACAGTCTAGTTGGGGGATGCGGACAACAGGGAAAATAAATAAATGAGATGAATAGTATATTAGCAAGTTGTAAGTTCTATGGAGAAAAATACGCTAGGAGGAGGAGAAGGAGCGTTAGGGAGAGGTAGCTGCAATTTTAATCACAGTGGACCAGGAAGAACTCACTGAGGTGGTGTTTAAGTAAAGACCTGGAGAAGGTGAGGGAGGAGATCTGGGGAAGAGCGTTGCAGAAAGAGGGAAGCAGTGAGCGTACAGCTCTGAGGCTGGAGCCCGCCTGGCCTGTCCGAGGACGAATGCTCAGGAGGCCAATGTGGCTGGAAGACTTAGTGAGGGAAGATCAGAACAGGTGAGGTGAAAGAGGTAAAGAGGCTGGGCCTCGGAGGTGAGACACAACCCTGACCGTCCCCAAATCCCACAAATGCGGAGTACCACTGTGGGACACCCGGCTAGGGAGCTTCCACTAGGTCTTCACTTCCTTCCTATGTGAGAGCAGCCAGAGGACTGGCTACACACATCTAGATGTTCTGCCCTTCGTTTGGAGCCTCTGCCAATTTAAGGCAAGATCCTTGTGTATCAATGGCAGTTACATTGACAGGTTTTTATCAGGAATTGTGTTTGCTCTCAGTTGCTATGGAGATACAAATTTATAAATTTGCAGGGATTTATTTGCTGTTGACTTTTCAGCCAATTAATTCAAGAGCAGAGAAAGTATACAGAAGGATTCACAATCAGAGATACAGGTATTTTTCATCCAAGTCACCAAGTATATTGAGATGAGATAATGACCTACAGAAGATGGCAGAGGTGGTTATGAATCCTAAAGGGGACACAATTGGCTTGCGTCTGTTGCAAGGTGTCCACAGTGCCTAGATCGGCTCTTCAGTCTCCCCTCCACTGAATAAATGCTTGCTTCTCCACCAACTGGTAATACTTTGTCAGTTGACTTGTTATCTTTTGAACTATTTTATATTTCATAGTATACAGATGTCATTATAATTTTTTTTATTATTTTATTGAGTTCATAATAATTTATAACATTATGAAATTTCAGTTGTACATTATTATTAATTAGTCACCATATATATATGCCCCTTTACCCCTCATGCCCAACCCCCAGCCCCCTTCCCCTCTGGTAACCACTAATCTGTTCTCTTTATCCATGTGTTTGTTGATCTTCCACATATGAGTGAAATCATGCAGTGTTTGTCTTTCTCTTTCTGGCTTATTTCGCTTAACATAATACTCTCAAGGTCTATCCACGTTGTTGCAAATGGGACAATTTTGTCTTTTTTACAGCTGAGTAGTATTCCATTCTATATATATACCACATCTGGTTTATCTATTCATCAGTCAATGGGCACTTGCGTTGCTTCCACTTTTTGACTATTATGAATAATGCTGCAGTGAATGTACAGGTGCATAAGTCTCTTTGAATTCTTGATTTCAAGTTCTTTGGATAAATACCCAGTAGGGGGACAGCTGGGTCATATGGTATTCCTATTTTTAAGTTTTTGAGAAATCTCCATACTGTTTTCCATAGTGGCTGCACCAGTTTGCATCCCACCAGCAGTGTATGAGTGTTCTCTTTTCTACAAATCCTCTCCAACATTTGTTATTTTTTGTCTTCTTAATTATAGCCATTCTAATGGGTGTGAGGTGATATCTCATTGTAGTTTTCATTTGCATTTCCCTAATGATTAGTGATGTTGAACATCTTTTCATGTGCCTATTGTCCATCTGTATGTCTTCTTTGGAAAAATGTCTGTTCATATCCTCTGCCCATTTTTTGATCAGGTTGTTTGTTTTTTTGTTGTGGAGTTGCATGAGCTCTTTATATGTTTTGGAGATTAACCCCATGTTGGAAATATGATTTGAAAATATTTTCTCCCAGTTGGTGGGTTGTCTTTTTGTTTTGTTCCTGGTTTCCTTTGGCTTGCAGAAGTTGTTTAGGCTGATGAAGTCCCATTTGTTAATTTTTTTTTTCTTTCCTTTGCCTGAGAAGACATGGTATTCGAAAAGAAGTTTGTAAGGCCAATGTCAAAGAGTATACTGCCTCTATTTTCTTCTAGGAGTTTTATGGTTTCAGGTCTTACATTTCAAGTCTTTAATCCATTTTGAGTTAATTTTTGTGCATGGTGAAAGATAACGGTCTACTTTCATTCTTTTTCACGTGGCTATCCAGTTTTCCCAACACCATTTATTGAAGAGACTTTCTTGTCTCCATTGTATGTTCTTGGCTCCTTTGTCGAAGATTAGCTGTCCGTAGATGTGTAGTTTTATTTCTGCGTTTTCTATTCTGTTCCATTGATCTGTGTGTCTGTTTTTGTGCCAATACCATGCTGTTTTGATTACTATAGCTTCGCAGTATATTTTGAAGTCAGGGATTGTGATGCCTCCAGCTTTGTTCTTTATTCTCAGAATTGCTTTAGCTATTCGGAGTCTCTTGTTGCCCCACATGAATTTTAGGATTCTTTGTTCTATTTCCATGAAGAAATAGATGCCATTGGGATTCTGATTGGGATTGCATTGAATCTGTCAATTGCTTTAGACAGTATGGACATTTTAACTATGTTTATTCTTCTGATCAATGTGTGTGGAATATCATTCCATTTCTTTATGTCTTCTTTGATTTCTTTCAATAATGTCTTACAGTTTTCATAGTACAGATCTTTCACCTCCTGGGTTAAATTTATTCCTAGATATTTTATTCTTTTTATTGCAATTGAAAGTGGGATTGTATTCTTGAGCTCTCTTTCTGTTAGTTCATTATTAGAGTATAGAAATGCAATTGATTTTTGTAAGTTGATTTTGTACCCTGCAACTTTGCTGCAGTTGTTGATTATTTCTAATAGTTGTCCGGTAGATTCTTTAGGTTTTCTATATATAGAATCATGCCATCTGCAAACAGAAAGACTTTCACGTCTTCCTTGTCCATTTGAATACCTTTTATTTCTTTTTCTAGCCTAATTGCTCTGGTGTAAACCTCCAGTACTATATTGAATATGAGTGGCAAGAGTGGGCATCCTTGTCTTGTTCCTGTTCTCAGAGGCATGGCTTTCAGTTTTTCACAATTAAGTATGATGTTGGCTGTGGGTTTGTCATATATGGCCTTTATTATGTTGAGGTACTTTCCTTTTATACCCATTTTATTGAGAGTTTTTATCATAAATGGATGTTGGATCTTGTCAAATGCTTTCTCTCCATCTATTGAGATGATCATGTGATTTTTATTCCTCATTTTGTTAATATTTTGTATCACATTGATTGATTTGCAGATGTTCAACCATCCTTGCATCCCTGGTATAAATCTCACTTGATCATGGTATATGGTCCTTTTAATGTATTGCTGTATTTGGTTTGCCAATATTTTATTGAGGATTTTTGAATCCATGTTCATCAGCGATATTGGCCTG
The DNA here is from genome assembly GCF_057802395.1 of Ceratotherium simum simum. Classification (NCBI taxonomy): domain Eukaryota; kingdom Metazoa; phylum Chordata; class Mammalia; order Perissodactyla; family Rhinocerotidae; genus Ceratotherium; species Ceratotherium simum. The sequence goes on along the minus strand of NC_141918.1, from coordinate 51,177,598 downwards.
TAATTTTCCTTCTTTGTGTTGTCCTCGTCTAGCTTTGGGATCAGGGTGGTGTTGGCGTTATAGAATGAGTTAGGAAGTGGTCCATCTTCTTCAAATTTGGAATAGTTTGAGAACTATAGGTATTAAATATTCTTTGAATGTTTGGTATAATTCTCCAGAGAAGCCATCGGGTCCTGAAGTTTTATTTTTTGGAAGGTTCTTGTTTACTCTTTCAATCTCTTTACTTGTGATAGGTCTATTCAGATTCTGTATTTCTTCTTGATTCAGTTTTGGGATGTTGTATGATTCTAAGAATTTATCCATTTCTTCTAGATCGTCCAATTTGTTGGCATATAGTTTTTCACACATTTTCTTATAATCTTTTTTATTTCTGTGATGTCTATTGTAATTTCTCCTCTTTCATTACTAATTTTTATTTGAGCCTTCTCTCTTTTTTTCTTTATGAATCTGGCTAATGGTTTGTCAATTTTGTTTATGTTCTCAATGAACCAGCTCTTAGTTTCATTGATCCTTTCTACTGTTTTTTGGCTTTCTATTTCATTTATCTGCTCTAATTTTTATTATTTCCTCTTTCTGCTGACTTTGGGTTTTCTTTGCTCTTCTTTTTCTAGTTCTGTCAAGTGTAGTTTAAGATTACTTATTTGAGATTTTTCAGGTTTGTTATGGTGGGCATGTATAGCTGTGAATTTCGCTCTTAGGACTGCTTTTGTTGCATCTCATATGAGGTGGTATGGTGTATTTTCATTTTCCTTTGTCGCCAGATATTTTTTGATTTCTTCTTTAATTTCTTCTTTCATCCATTGGTTGTTCAGTAGCCTGTTGTTCAATCTCCACATATTTGTCACTTTCCCAGCTTTTTTCTTGTGGTTGATTTCTAGTTTCATAGCATTATCATCAGAAAAGATGCTTGATATGATTTCAATCTTCTTAAATTTATTGAGGCTTGCCTCGTTTCCCAACATATGGTCTATCTTTGAGAATGTTCCATGTGCACTTGAGAAGAATGTGTATTCTGCTGTTTCTGGATGGAGTGTTCTATAAAAATCTAGTAAGTCCGTCTGGTCTAGTTTCTTATTTAATTCTGCTATTTCCTTGTTGACTTTCTGTCTGGATGATCTATCCATTGATGTAAGTAGGGTATTGATATCCTCTACTATTATTGTGTTGCTGTTAATTTCTCTTTTACATCTGTTAATAGTTGCTTTCTGTACTTTGGTGCTCTTGTGTTAGGTGCTTATATATTTATAAGTGTTATGTCCTCTTGGTGGAATGCCCATTTTATCCCTATATACTGTCCCTCTTTGTCTCTCATTGCCTTTTTTATCTTGAAGTCTACTTTGTCTAAGTATGGCAATACCTCCTTTCTTTTGTTTGCCATTTGCTTGGAGTATCATCTTCCACCTCTTTACTCTGAGCCTGTGTTTGTTTTTAGAGCTGAGATGCATTTCCTGGAGGCGGCATCTTGTAGGATCTTGTTTTTTAATCCATCCAGCCACTCTGTGTCTTTTGATGGGACAATTCAATCTATTTACATTTAGAGTGATTATTGATAGATGAGGGCTCAATACTGCCATTTTATCACTTGTTTTCCTGTTATTCTGTGTTTCCCTTGTTTCTCATCCCATATATTTCCAACTGTCGGTTCAGTTTGGTGTTACTCTATGATGGTTTTCTCGGTTTTTTCTTTATTTATCATTTGTGTCTCTGTTCTGATTTTTTGTTTAGTGCTTACTGTGAGGTTTGTATAAAAGATCTCATAGATGAGATAGTACATTTTATAATAGTCTCTTAATTCCTCAGTCTAAGCAGTTTCCATCCCTTTCCTCTTCCCTAAGTTATTGATGTCACAACTTATTCTGTTTTATGTTGTGACTTTGTGATTAAAATGGAGTGATTGTAGTTATTTTTGATGTTTTCCTTCCCTTTATCTTTCATGTTATAATTAAGTGTTTGCTAACCTATTTTGATAGAGAGCTGAAATTTTCTGATTTTATCTGCCTATTTATCTCCTTGCTCAAGCCTTTGTAAGCTCTTTCTTTTTTTTTCATGTATGAGGGCCTTCTTGATCATTTCTTGTAGGGGAGATCTTGTGGTGATCAACTCCCTCAGCTTTTGTTTATCTGGGAACATTTTTATTTCTCCATCATATCTGAAGTATAGTTCTGCTGGATAGAGTATTCTTGGCTGAACATTTTTGTCTTTCAGAATTTTGAATATATCGTTCCACTCTCTCCTAGCCTGCAAAGTTTCTGCTGAGAAATCCACTGAAAGTCTCATAGGGGTTCCTTTGTAGGTTATTTTCTTCTGCCTTGCTGCCCTTAATATTGTCTCTTTGAACAAGCTCTCTGCTCTTTTCTCCCCCCCTTTTCCCACTGGAATACATATAATCCTTATGTTGCATTTCCTAATTGAGTCAGATATTTCTCAGAGAATTTCTTCATTTCTTTTTAGTCTTAGTTCTCTCTCCTCTGTCATCTGCAGCATTTCTATATTTCTGTCCTCTAACATACTAATTCTGTCCTCCATAATATCAGCTCTATTTTTTAAGGACTCCAGATTTTCCTTTATCTCATTCACTGTGTTTTTCATCTCCAATATTTCTGATTTTTTTTATAGTTTCAATCTCTTTTGAAGAATTCCCTTTGTTCATTAATTTTATTCCTGAGATCATTGAGTCGTCTTTCTGAGTTTTCTTGTAATTTGTTGAGTTTCTTTATGATAGCTATTTTGAAATCTCTGTCATTTTGATTGTAAAATTTCTGTGACTTCAGTGTTGATTTCTGGGTACTTGTCATTTTCCTTCTGGTCTGGAGTTTTAATATTCCTCTTCATGCTGTTTGATGGTGTGGACTTGTGCTGTTGCGTAGTGGTAGTATCTGGTCACAGATTCCACCTGCCACCCCGGGGGGGAGGGCAGGAGCTGTGTCTTCTGAGCCCTCTGTGAACCCCGGCAGATGTGCCTGTCCATTGGATGCTCTGCCAACAGGGCCCATCTGTGTTTGCCCACTGACCACTGCTGCTTTACACACGTATGTGCAGGCACTCTGGCAGTGATCCGCTGTTCTGGCTGAATGGCTGAGCTGGTGTACCAGGCAGAAGGCAGGGGAGGGGTGCTTTCTTTCTCATGCATGATCCTGCATGCCCATGTCTGCCAGCTTGGGCTGCTCAGTGTGGTGTGGGTGCCCCCATAATTGCTTAGCTGCCTTAGTGTGGAGTGTTCCCAAGGCTGGGAGGCAACTCCAAGAGTACAAGCGTTCCTGTGGAGGGCTGTCTTCTCCTTCTCCTCTCAGTGTTGCACACTGGCTGCTGGTGAGGCCTCACACCATACATCACTGCCTCTTGGGGAGGGAGAGGAGATCTCCTTACCTCCTTCCACGGCCTCCCATGGGGGTCCAGCACCCCCACCTTCAGATGTATGGCTGTGTGGATGTCTCAGACGTCTATTGTGCTGTATGAATGTCCTCTGTTGGTTTATGAATGTCCTTTTCATTGTATCTTGGGGGAAGAGATTAAGGGAAGAGCTCACTCTGCCATGATGCTGACATCACTCTCCACATTATAATTTTTTAATGAGGAGAAGCCTTTTAAGAAAAGTTGAACATTGAATCCAAGGTAAGAAGCATTCAGCAGCAAAGAGAGGTGAATAGATTCTGAATTCTAACCTCATCCTATTCTTTTTTTAATCTCCATGATGTTTCATACAACTTCTCTGTACTAAAAGAAATTATTTAGGATACTTACTCTGTACCAGATGCTGTGATAAGCACATATTAACTTTTTACATGTATTAACTCATAAAAAAATCTCTGATGTATTCTATTATTATACCATTTTATAGATGAAAAAGTTGATGCTTAGAGAGTTCAAAATGTTGCACTGTGTTGCTATGTGTAGCTGCCAAAGACATATTTTCGCTTACTCTGCGGGGGGGGTATGGAGAACTGGTAAAATATATTCAAATCTTAAGAAGCAATGAGCAGACTGATATCGTTAGATCTGTCTGTGATATTGAATCTAGTTTATTCCCTGATGGATTTCTCTGATGGATGAGGGATATGTTCCCTTCAGGAGCTGGGTGTAGGTCAGGAAAGCCATAGGAAATCTTGGCTTGGTCAGATTTTACAGGCCCGCCAATTGGCCTGAAAACCTTGTAAAATAGATAGACACTTTATCTCAATTTTTCCATATCTGAGCCCAGTTTCAACCAAGGAGGTCAGAATTGTGTGCTTAGGAGAAAATCACGTAAAACAGCTACTTGAACTGAGACACTCCCAGGTAGACCGTTGGTCCTCCTGGAGTCCATGCAACACTGCTCCCCTGTGCTTTAGTTGTTTCTTCCTTATCTCAGGGTGAGAAATCCAGAAAGGTCTCCAAGAAATGAAATAAGTGGGATGTTTATGAAGGGTTTTGGCCATTCCTTTCCTCGACCACAGTAGACAGACTAGCTCTGAGATTCCAGGAAAACTCCCCTGTGGGGACGCTGATGAATCCAAGGACACATTGTTTACTTTCCCAGTGGTTGGGTCACTCAGGAGCAAACAGAGTGCTGAGAATCTCAAAATCCAAACTCCCCATGGATTTTGTGTCAAGATCCTTCACCCACTGTCCCCCCCCGCCATTTCCTTGTTCTTTTATTTGATTGCCAATGACAAATCCATAGCATTTACGTAAAGTGAGTCTCTCTTTACAAATTTGTTGCATTATAGGAAAGTTCTGATTTACTTATTTGCAATTTTTATGAATCTTATTAATGCTTTTCCTTGGAGTACACTGTCGTTTCAGACATGCCATCTCACTTGAAGAGGACAATTTGTACATATACATATATTTTTTTAATTTCTATATTATATACATATGTTTAATATACATATACTATTTTACAAGCTATATTGATAGTCACATGTCCTGATGCCTCAAACTTTTTGAAATTTCATATTTAAGAAGAATATAATTTCTAATAAAATCATTTTTAATCCCAAATTAAAGTTTGTGGATACTTCTGGTAAAATAGCGTGGTAATAAGATTTTGATGCTATGTGAATCATTTCAAAGTAACTAGTAACTACCCTCCCCAATACAACTCATTAAACAAGAAGCAGCTTCAATTCTCAAAAAAAAATTTTTTTGAAAAGCATTATTGTGATTTTTTTCTTTGGCCTATTTTGAGCACAAGCCGTTAATCCTGACTTGCCCAGATGTGGATAAGGGTGAAATGCGGGAAATGAATATGTTTTGCATTCTTTTGTCAAATACCAAAAGAAAGACTGGTGTTTTGATATTCAAAAACATGATTTTGCATAAAGACACTAGTCCTTTATGATAATTCGTTATTTGGGGAAATGATTATCTAAATTTCTTTATCTCCCCTTGAACATATCCATGGACTAACTTGACTCCCTAAACATTCAGTTTTCATTGGAGAAGGTCCAGAAGGAGAAAAGGCTGTTCCTTTTTGGCCTCAATGGACTGTGGAAAGAAGGATAAGAAAGAAAGAGTAGCAGAAGCACTCAGATATGTGTATCAGTTTTTACCTCTCTGGGCTACAGCCCAAAATGTGTTCAGTTCATGTGGAAATAACTTATGGGGGACAGGGTAGGTGGTCTTGCATTTTGAACTTGGAGAGGAAACTGCCCTGAACCAACATAGGGCCCACACTGAGCAGAGCGGTAGGCAGAGGGAGCCCCTGAAGTTAGCTTTCCTGAGCTATTCAATTTTCCTGCAGCATGGATCCTAAGTTCAGAGCCAGCTTGTGTGGAAGAAGAAATCCACAGTAGGGGATGGGATTGGATTTAGGGGCCAGTTGGATAGAGGGAAGATATGGTGAGAGGCTCAGAGGCTGAGGTCCCTAAGCCGAATGGATGGGCCTTGAGTTCGCTACTGGTGGATTTCACCATCAGAGACCAATAGGGCAATTCCATGACAAGGAAGAGAAGATTTTTCCTCTCAGTCCAGAAAATACCAGCCAGCGCACACTCATGGACAACAGGAGGCCAAGAAACTCTTGCCCTCAGCACCACAAGGTCACAAAAATCCACTTTTTCTTCTTTTACACCTGGACACCATCTAAGAGAGAAAAAGATGAGAGAAGCTATATGAGAACTAAATTTTTTCTTCCTAGAGTGTATGAACACTACCCAAAAAGATGCTTACATTATAAGGTCATGCTAGGCTTTAAACAGGACTAGATTTTGGTTAAATTTTTTCCCTGTCAACCAGCATATGGTGACTCCTCTGCACATCTGAATTATAGTATAGTTAGTTATGAGTTAAAATTTTTTAGTCTGTTGTCTATGTGTCTTGTAAACTACAGGCACTCTACCTGGACAGCTAAAGAAAAGAAAAAAGATTAAAATTGAGCAGAATTTGTTCTCACTCAGATTTAAGTATAAGGCAGGATAAATTTATTGCATCCTTACATCTAAAGTTTCTCTAAGCATAGTCCGGTAGAGCCAAAGCTCTTAGCACTTTCCTACCACAAGCTGAAATGGGCCCAGAGAAGTTTACTTCGCATTTACTGAGCCCATCCTCAGTCAGACACACTGGTAGTTACTGGTACAAAGAGGAATGAGAAAAGGTTCCCACTCTCAAATCATTCATAAGCATCTAAATAAATAATTGTGAACAATATATGCACTTAAAATTACTTTTAAGAGCAATGGTGTCAACAGAAGTTCTGAAGTTAAGATACGAAATGAAGATCCATCAGCCAGCCTTTCACTAAGACTCCAGCCAACAATGCATCTGAATCAATGTGTTTAATAATAGTACCATGCATGGTGGTTCAAAGAATTTAAAAATTTGCAGATTGCTTTATATTTTCAATAAAATGCATTATTTTTCTGCAATCTAATTTTTAAGGCTAGTCTAAGTGCTTTCACATTGAGATCCATGGGTTCAAGGTAATTTTTGGAGCAAGTAACAGATCACAAGAACAGCACTTTTCACTTTCCTGAGCACGTTTCATGTGTTATCTCACTTAATCCTCACAACATGCATTAAATTATCTCACTTTGTTGATGAAAAGGAACCACACAGAGTTCACTCAGTTATGGCACAGGAGCCCCGCCTTTACCCACTGTGCTGCACTTCCTCTACCCCGTGCTTTCCCTAAAGCACTTGGCAGGTCCTTCCATGTGGTACTAGTTTGGACAAATTGGCTCTGTTGCTCCACATTTGTGAAAGTGTATTCTTTAGAACACCACAACTATATGCAAAGGTTGCTGGTACCTTTTATTTTTAATTACAGTAAAAAAAATTTTTTTTAACTAAAAGAAATCCTTGGAGCCTTTGATATACTAACGTGCACTGTATACATTTCCAAAGGACATAATATTGCTTAGTGCTTCCTAAACGTATAGACCCTTTTGTAATGGAGCATCCCAGGTCTATTAGTCAGGGTTCTCCAGAGATACAGACTCAGAATATATATGTAAATATATATTCTATATAAAATATAAAAGATTATTTATTTATTTATTTTAAGGAATTGGCTCATGCAATTATGGAGGCTGGTAAGTCCAAAATCTTCAGAGTGTGTTGACACGCTGGAGACCTAGGGAGGAGTCAATATGCAGTTCAAGTCTGAAGAGCTGATGTTGCAGATGAGGTCTGAAGGCAGTCTTCTGGAGAATTCCCTCTTTCTTGAGGAGGTCAGCCTTTTGTTCTGTTCAGACCTTTGACTGATAGGATGAGGTACACCCACATTATGGAGAGCAATCTGCTTTTCTCAAAATCCACAGTTTTAAAGGGATTAAAAATACCTTTACAGAAACATCCTTAATTAGACTCAGGCAAGTTAACACATAAAATTAACCATCACACCTGGAGAAGAGGATTCCACAGAACTCACCTTAGAAAACATTGCCATAGCTGCATCATCAGCTCCCTGAAAGCAAGACCTGAGTTTTGAAATTATTATATCCTTCAATATCTTGAAGTAGTAGTAGATAATAATAGACTGTGATTGTGGTAAAATAGAATGAGCACTAAAATTGGAGTCGAATACATGGAGTCCAATCCTGGCTCACCATTCTAGTAACTTTGTGATCTTGAGTAAATAATTCAAATCCTATTCTTATCAGATTTGTTATGTGTGAACAGGGAATAATCATAACTATATCACAAGATTGTGGAACTAAATGAGGAGATATGTGAAAGTGTTTGGTACATAGTGTAAAGTGAAAAATGTTTCATAAAGAGAACAATTATAACTCCATGATGAAAGACTACATGAAAATATGACAATTTCAAAGTAAATCTCTGGAAATCAACACACTCCATGTTATTTTAACGTTACCAAATTGGGATATAGTTTAAACCATACAAAATTGTTAATGTTTAGCAGTTTTTGAGTTACAAGAATGGCAATTCCATATGGCTAATCTTAACACTATAATGTGAATAGAGGGTACAATGCAGAGTTATACTCGGGCTTACTGCTAACTAGGACTTGATATGCCCCACTCATTATTGTCTCTGCCTACAAGGAGATTTTATTCTGAGACAGGGCGACTCAGAGTACATATTAAACCCAACAAAAAGAAAAAAATTTGATCACTTTTTGAATTGATCACAGGAAATGGTTATGAGAGGTCTGAGAGGACAAGGAATTTTTCCTAACAGCCATGCTGGCTTCCTACTGCTCCTTGAACACACCAGGCACACGCCTTCATAGCTTCCGCCATGCATCTGCCTGATCAACACCTCATCTCCTCCAAGTCTTCGCTCAGATCTCAGCTTCTCAAGGAGGCCTCCCTTGACCTCCCTGTTTAGTATTTTTTGCAACCTGCCCCCACATCCACACAACCCATTGTCCTGATTCTTTTTACTCTGCTTTACTTCTCCATAGCACTTATCACTTTCTAACATATAATTTGATTTTCCTGTTTGTTATATCTATTATACATTGTGTGTCTTTCCCATTAGAATACAAGCGTCTCAAGGGTAGGGATCTTTGTCGAGTTTGTTCACTGACTATCCAAAACCCCTGGAACAATGCCTGGAACATAATAGAAGCTCCATAAACATTAGTTGAATAAATAGATTTAATGAGAGGATCTTGAATATGCAAGATATGCAGCTTGAATGACTAGAAAAATGTAGTTGGCTCCAGATTCAAATGGACAGCAAGAAAGGAAGAAATTGAGTGTTGAAGTCAACAGTTAAAGATTTGACTCCAAATTTCTGTTCTTAACTCCTGGAAGAGGCTGAATCAGAATCTGAGGTGATAGTTGATGAAATCTCTGCAGAATGAATCCATCTTCTGAGATGAGATCCAGACAGATATGGAGGACAAATGAAACTACCGCCAGGCCAGTTGAGCTAAGCCACTGAGGCCAACCCATTTCTGGTTTTTTTCAATATCCCAGGGTAACAGGATTAACCACTCCATGGTTCCTTTTTTGTGTGTGTGTGTGTGTCTTAAATTGCTAATGTGGCCATAACTTTTGAAAATATTCTTGGTCCTAACCAATGAATAAGGATTGTAATAGAGGCAGGCCAAAATTAAAGATCAGGGCAACCAAAAACCATGATGGAGGACGCTATTAATGTGACCAACTCATCCTGGCAGGAAATATAGGAGTCAAATCCCCAAATCACAGGGCAAAGATGAACCTGACACAACCCACAAATTTGAGTCACTGAGACCTGAGCCTAAACCCACGTGAAGCAGAAGCAATTGCCTGGTTAGTTCAAAAAGAGTGTTTTCTATGTGATTGAGAGAGGGTAATGCTCCGTTGTACACATCCTATGTCTAGTAACTTATTGAATCCCCACAACAATTCTGTGGGGCACATACTAAATGATCCCCCTTTTATAGATGAGAAAACTACATCTATAGATGTAGAGTTTAAGGAAGCTTCTCCAGGTCACACAGCTAGGAAGCCAGGATTTAAACCCTTGTGTCTGCAACTTAGGAACTCATGGTCTTATCATACACTCCCGCCTCATAACACTCAAATGAGAATAGATGATTCCTTAGGAAACTATATAAGCAAAATTGACAGATATTACATTAAAGACAAGACACTGTGCTAACCAATTAGGCAAATTTTCTTAATTTCAAAAAATATGAAAAATTGTTTAAGGTCTTTGTCCATCCCTTAGAGATACGGAATATTATTCTTTACTGGAGCGAACCTTAAGACATGAACTAGCTGGCCTCTCCAGATTTCTTCTAGACCTATGGATCTTTAATTTACAGATTGAGAAACATGATATGTTAGGATAACAGAACCAGCCTAGCTCTAAGTCCAGTGCTGTACCTTACTAGTTGTTATCTGGCTACGTTTATACTGTGGATTCAGGACGAGTCAGAATTGCACAAATTCTCTGTCATTGGAAGGCTGAGGTTTGTTTCTGTCTGGAAGTTTGTTCAAGCGTGAGTCCACTGATTGAGGGAGTGATTGTGGTCTGCCAAGGCTGCTGTGTAAAAAGGAAGTCGTTTCTTCCAACAGCCTTGTTTATGTTTGTGAAAACTGTTTCAGTTTATGTCCTGTTTCCATTCCCATGCCCAGCCCTCCCAAAGTAAACAGATGACAAGGAGCAGTGGTGGGGTAGTGGTGATGCAGGGGTGGGCATGGAGGTGGAGGAAGGAAAGAGATTTCCCTAGGGCAAGAGGGTTTTCAAAGGACCCAAATGTAATTTGGAGATGAATTCAAATGCCAAAACCAGATGGGGTTTACACTGTCAAGAAGATCCCAATCTGTAAGCATAAATACATACTCCTAGAAATTCCATTTACAAACAGTGATGGACATTCTTACACCAAATGCTAGCTAAATTAGTGGCTGAAGATGAATTCTTGGCACATCAATAGGTGTACCTCTTTATCCCATTCATCTCCACCCATCTACTTCTACTTGCCCAGAAAACTTATTTGTTTCTGATACTGTCTAGAAGAACAGACCCCGATCTCCTTTAATTCCAACTATGGCAACAAAAACCCTGAAAGGTAAAAGAAAGAGAGAAAGAAAAAGGAAGGAAGGAAGGAAGAAAAAGAAAGGGGGGAGGGGCAGAGAGAGAGGGATGGAAGGAAGGAAGGAAGGAAGGAAGGAAGGAAGGAAGGAAGGAAGGAAGGAAGGAAGGAAAGAAGGAAGGAAGAAACGCATGGAGAAAATAAATTTCCAGAATTTTTACTAAATCTGTAAAATAAGCCAACATTTAGAACTTCTCTTCTTTCCACATCTGCTTCCAAGACCTTAGCTGACCTCACTTGGACTAGAAAGTTCTCTTTCTACAAACAAGAATTAATTGTAATCTTTGATTCAGTAACACTGGAACTCACAAAAAATGTCCTTCTTATATGGCTGTCTATCAAAATACGTATAACTAAAACAGCAGTAATATGTGATTTGCTCTATTTAAAAGCAAGCAATTCTGTTGTGTTAAATTCTCACTTATATAAAAAGCACTTGTCAAAAATTTAGTTGATCACATATTTCAATGTCAGCAGAACAAAAAGGAAAGACAGTTACATCAGCTGAGATGATATAGTTCTATTGTCCACAAGTCAAAAAATACCTCAAGAAGACTGGTGTGATGATTGGTCATGGATGCTAATATGGATTCTTACTACACCCACATGAGTCTCCATTAATTCCCAGTTACACATGACTTGGGTACCAATCTGTAAAAAATCAAGACATTTATTGAAATGTCAAGCAGTCATTTCTTTACTTATTACGATAAGTTACACTTTCATATAGAAAGGGTTTTCTAAATCCCCAAAACACAAATATTTTCCTGAAAAGTTTGAAATTCCCCTGAGAAAAAATGAAAGTAATATGGATTGACATTTCCCAAAACCCATGTCCAAATACTACATTCAAAGGACAGCTATGCCCAGGGGCCATGGGTTAACAGGATTTAATTGTTATAATCATTGGTTGATAGGACTATATGTGTATTATGTATATATTATACATGTATAATACATATTTATATATGTAGTTTATATATAAAATGTATATATATGTAGTTAAGTATACATATACTTAACTATATATATATATATGTATGTGTGTGTGTGTGCATGTGTGGTTTGGATAGTCTTACAATAAGTATGCATTACTTTTATAATTCAGAAAAAATAAATTATTTCCATTTTTGGTGGGGGAGAATGACATCTCAGTAAATGCAGATTTTGAATACACTACCAATTTAGGAATTAACATTGTGGCAAGATAGTACTTTTGTTTTTTAAAAAAAACTTTTATTTTTAAATAAAAACTTTTATTTAAATACACACACACACATATATTTACCCACTTCTAGGAATTTTCCCTGAAGATACATTTCCAAGAACTACATATGCATAAGGTTATTCATTGCTGTATATTTGTAACTACAAAATATTGGAAACAATCTAAAGGTCCTACATAGGAGATTGATTTAATAAACTATGGTAGCCCACAGATTTGATAACCTAGATGAAATGGACAAATTCCTTGAAATACACATCTGCCAAAATTCACACAAGAGGCAATAGATGACCTGAATAGGCCTATACCTATTAAAAGAGTTGAATCAATTATTAATGATCTTCCAAAACAGAAAGCACCAGACCTAGATGGATTCATTGGTGCATTCTGTTTAAGGAAGAAATTATGCCAATCCTTGACAATCTCTTTCAGAAGACGGAAGCAGAAGTAATACTTCCTAACTCATTTCATGAGACCAGCATTACCCTAATACCCAAACCAAACTAAGACATTATAAGAAAAGAAAATTACAGATCAATACCTCTCATGAACATCGATGCAAAAATTCTCAACAAAATATTAACTAATCAAATCCAACAAGGTATAAAAAGAATTATGCACAACAATCAAGTGGGGTTTACCCCAGGTATGCAAGACTGGCTAAACATTTGAAAAACAATTAATGTAATCTATCACACCAACAAGCTAAAAGAGAAAAATCACATGATCATATCAATAAATGCAGAAAAAGCATTTGACATCTGAACAACAAAGAGACAAAAGACCCAATAACAAATGGGCAAAAGATCTGAACAGACATTTTTCCAAAGAAGATATACAGATGGCCAACAGACACAGGAAAAAGTGTTCAACATCACTAATTATTAGGGAAATGCAAACCAAAACTACAATGAAATATCACCTCACACCTGTCAGAATGGCTATAATTAACAAGACAAGAAATAACAAGTGTTGGAGAGGATGTGGAGAGAAGGGAACTCTCATACACTGCTGGTGGGAGTGTAAACTGGTGCAGCCGGCATGGAAAACAATACGGAGATTCCTCAACAAATTAAAAATACAACTACCATATGACCCAGCTATTTCACTGCTGGATTTATCCAAAGAACATGAGAACACAAATGTGTAAAGGTATGTGCACCCCTGTATTCACTGCAGTATTATTCACAATAGCCAAGAGTTGAAAACAACCTAAGTGCCCACCAAGGAATGAATAGATAAAGAAGATGTGTTATATATACACAATAGAACACTACTTATCAAAAAAAAAAAGATGAAATCTTGTCATTTGTGACAACATGGATGGACCTCGAGGGTATTATACTAAGTGAAATAAGTCAGACAGAGAAAGTCAAAATGCCGTATGATCTCACTCATAAATAGAAGATAAAAGCAACAACAACAAATGAACATATAGATACAGAGATAAGATTGGTGGCTACCAGAGGAGGAGGGTGGAGGGCAAAAGGGGTTATGAGGCCACATGTGTACAGTGATGGATGGTAATTAGTCTTTGGGTGGTGAACATGATGTAGTCTACACAAAAACCAAAATATAATGATGTACACCTGAAATTTATACAATGTTATAAACCAATGTTACCTCAATAAAAAAATTTTAAAAAGAATAAATTATTTTTGATGACAAATAAAAGAAAAAGAAGAAGCATTTAACAAAATCCAGCACCTATTCATGATAAATAACTCAGTAAACTAGGAATAGAGGGGAACTTCCTCAACTTTATAAAGAATTTTTACAAAAAAGTCTATCGTTAACATCAGACTTAATGGTGAGAAACTTAAAACTTTCCCACTAAGATCAAGTACAACTGTAGGGGCACGATCCTGCATGCCCTTTAACAGCCGTATGTCCTTCTGGCCCCCTTCTGGGCAGGACGCCCAGCTACTGGGATTTATAACAATCCAGGGCCTAGCCAGCCCAGATGTTACTTTATCTCATTCAAAGAACATCAACTCTTAAAGGAACACAGAGCCCCTCCATGTGAGTTGCTGTTCCTGGGAATGCTGGCTGTACCAGGGACAGGCCCTCTTGGCAAACATATCGCCTTTGTGCCCCTGCCTATATAAGCAACCCCCTCCCCACCCATGGTAGCAGGTGCACACTTCCATCCAGCCAGCCACCATTGGACATTCCCCATAAGTAACTCCCAATAAACCTATATATCTCATTCACCACCTCCAGGTCTTTTCTTAGGGCTCTCCACAACTTATCCCACACTGCTTACCCAGCTGGGTGTGTGGCCAGACAACAAGGCAAGATGTTCTCTCTGACCCTTCCTTTTCAATATCACACTAGAAGTTCTAGCTAATGTAATAAGAGAAGAAAAGCAAATAAAAGGTATACAGATTAGGAAAGAAGAAATAAAACTGTCTTTCTTCACAGATGACATAATTGTTTATGTAGAAAATCTGAAAGAAGCGGCAAAAAACTCCTAGAACTAATAAGTGATTATAACAAGTTTGCAAGATACAAAATTAATGTACAACAGTCAATCACTTTCCTTTATACCAGCAATGAACAATTGAAATTTGAAATTAAAAACACAACAACTTTTACATTAGCACCCCCCAAAATGCAATACTTAGGTATAAATCTAACAAAATATATACAAGATCTAAGTGTGGACAATTACAAAACTTATGAACAAAATCAAAGAACTTAATAAATGGAGAGTATTCCATGTTCATGGATAGGAAGACTCAATATTGTCAGGTTGTCGGTTCTTCCCAACTTGATCTATAGATTCAATGCAATCTCAATCAAACTCCCAGCAAATTATCTTATGGATATCAACAAAATGATTCTGAAGTTTATATGGAGAGGCAAAAGACCCAGAATAGCCAACATATTGAAAGAGAAAAACAAAGTTGGAGGACTGATGCTACCTGACTTTAAGACATACTATAAAGCTGCAGTAATCAAGACTGTGTGGTATTGGTGAAAGAATACACAAATAGATCAGTGGAACAGAATACAAGGCCCAGAAATAGACCCACATAAATATAGTCAACTGATCTTTGACAAAGTAGTAAAGGCAATACAATGGAGCAAAGATAGTCTTTTTAACAAATGGTGCTAGAACAACTGGACATCTACCTGCAAAAACAAATGAGTCTAGACCCAGACCTTACACCCTTCACAAAAATTAACTCAAAATGGATCATAGACCTAAAAGTAAAATGCAAACCTATCAAACTCCTGCAAGATAACATAGGAGAAAATCTAGATAATCTCGGATTTGGCAAAGACTTTTTAGATACAACACCAGAGGCACAATCCACAAAAGAAATAATTGATAAGCTGGACTTCATTAAAATTAAAAACTTCTGCTCTGCAAAAAGCAATATAAAGAGAATTAAAAGACAAGCCACAGACTAGGAGAAAATATTTGCGAAAGACACGTGATAAAGGACTGTTTTTCAAAATATACAAAGAACTCTTAAAACTCAGCAATTAGAAAACAATATGATTAAAAAATGATGTAAAGACCTTAACAGACACCTCACCAAAGAAGATATACAGATGGTATATAAGCATACAAAAAGCATACGAAACATATGATGACATCATATGTCATCAGGGAAATGCAAATTAAAACAACAATGAGATACCACTACACACCTATTAGAATAGCCAAAATCCAGAACACTGGTAACACCAAATGCTGGCAAGGATGTGGAGGAACATAAATTCTCATTCATTGCTGGTGGGAGTGCAGAATGATACAGCCACTTTGGAAAACATTTTGGCAGTTTCTTACAAAACTAAACATACTCTTACCATATGATCCAGCAATCACACTCCTTGGTATTTAACCACAGGAGCTGAACATTGATACCCGCACAAAAACCTACACATAGATGTTTATAGCAGCTTTATTCATAATTGCCAAAACTTGGAAGCAACCAAGATGCCCTTCAGTAGGTGAATAAATAGATAAACTGGTACATCCCGACAATGACAATTATTTTTCAGTGCTAAAAAGAAATGAGCTATCAAGCTATGAAGAGACAAGGAGGAACTTAAATGCACATATCTAAGTGAAAAAGGCCAATATGAGAAGGCTACCTTCTCTATAATTCCAACTATATAACATTCTGAAAGGGGAAAAACTATGAATACAACAAGAAAGTAATTGCTAGTGGTGGTGGGGGTTGGGGAGAGAGAGATGAAGAGGCAGAGCACAGAGGATTTTTAGGACAGTGAAAATGTTCTGTATGATATTATAACGATGGATATATATTATACCTTTGTCCAAAACCATTGAATGTACAACACCAAGAGTGAATCCTTAGGCAAACTGTGGACTTTGGATGATTATGATATGTCAATGTAGATTCATCCTTGGGAAAAAATGACCATTCTGGTGGGTGATGTTGGTACTGGGGGAGGCTATGTATGTGTAGGTGTAGGGAGTATATAGGAGATCACTATACTTTCCTCTCAATTTTACTGTAAACCTAAAACTGTTCTTTAAAAAAAAAAAAGCCTTAAAGGGGCCAGCCTGGTGGCATAGTGGTTAACTTCACGTGCTCTGCTTCAGTGGCCCGTGGTTTGCAGGTTCCGATCCTGGGCAAGGACCTACACACCACTCAACAAGCCATGCTGTGGTGGTGTCCCATATACAAAATAGAGGAATATTGGCACAGATGTTAGCTCAGGGCCAATCTTCCTCAGCAAAAACAAGAAAAAAAGTCTTAAAAAAAACAGAAACTATGGTACAGGAATAAATAGGATGAGAAAGATCTATATAAACAGATATGGAGTAATTCCAGGACATATTGTCAAGTTTTGTGTAAGAAAGGAAAATTTAAAATTTTTCTTTTGAATAAGAAAGGAAAATTTAAAAAATATATGTATCTGCTTATTTTTGCAAAAATAAATACAAGAGTGATAAACCAGAAACTAATGACACTGGTTGTCTACACAGGGTAAGTGGGAAAGGGCTGGAAGGAGAAAGGGAGGACACTTCTTCTGTCTTTTTTCATCTAATTTTAACTTTTGGAACTATGTTGATATTTTACGTACTCAAAAAAATAAAATTGACTCAACAAAAATGGGAAAACCTCTAAATAGAATATAAACAGAAACAAATGAATACCACTGTATTTCAAAGAATAACGTAACTACACTGAAGGGGGGACAACATTATCCAAGTAACGTTGAAACAAAGAATTCTGACTATAAATTCTTAGTCTAGAGACACAAAGAACTGGAAACATATCTTGAATTGTACTTAGTAGATTTATTTGTCTCGGTGGTATTGGTTAGCAATTCTGATGTTCCTTGTATTGTAGGGTTGAGCAAATGAGTAAATATGTTGATGATGTTGAGAACCAAGTTTCTCACTATTGAAGAAGACAGATACAATTATAAAATGAGAAAGGCTTAGAAAGAACCCTGTAGTACTGGATGGTGATTAAACTCATGGCTTTTTATTATAGGTAGTTATAAATATAAATAGAGATAAAAATAGAGAGACACACACACTTGGCCCGGCCCAGTGGCATAGTGGTTAAGTTCGCGTGCTCCGCTTCAGCAGCCCGGGGTTAGGATCCCAGGCACGGACTGATGCACCACTTGTCAAGCCATGCTGTGGTAGTGTCCCATATAAAGTAGAGGAGGATGGGCAGGGATGTTAGCCCAGGGCCAATCTTCCTCGGCAAAAAAGAGGAGGATTGGCAATAGATGTTAGTTCAGGGCTAATCTTCCTCACAAAAAAAAAAAAGAAAGAAAGAAATAGAGAGACACAGACAAAGAGATGTAGACATAGATTATACCTTCGTTGACTAAAGGGGCCTGGATGCAACAATACCCCAGAAGTAATTAGGGCACCAGCGCTCACTCAATGGAACCAGGGCTCCTTGGAGATACGGTTGATTCCAGAGTTAGAACAAGGAAAGTGCAAGATGAGCCTAAAACAATTTTCTTTGTGCCTAAAAGTAAGGAAGTGCTCAGAAATGAAGACGATATGTCAAAAGGATACAAAAGCCCACTTAAAGGAGTTCCCACAGGCCAAATCTGTGACAATTTGAGTACCAAAAATAAGTAATGATTATCATGTATTTTAATTCATTGGAATAAAAAAGAATCCATGAATCTATACAGATAACGAACAAATAATAAACAAACAAATAAGAAGGGAACAGTAGTATGCTAATAAATGCAGACAGAATAATGGTGGTTTAAAAAATCACCTTTTGCAAATGTCATAGTAAAAATTGAATCAGGGAAGAATTATGAATGGATACTAAAGCCAATGGGTAAAAATTTAAGGAGAAACAGGACATTTATAGGATTTCCATTATTCCCCCTCACAAATAACATAAACTACAAAGGCAAAAATAGTCTTTACAGAGCAGATGCCTGGTGAACCCCAATTTCACCAAGTGATGAACTTTGGCGTCAATAATAACGGCACAAACCACCATCTTGTGCTTCCAGATATTAAGCACTGAGGACACACTATCACTAACACTGCTCCTGCCCAAAATGCAAAACATGGACCCAATCATGAGGATGTCAGACAAGCCCAAGCAGAAGGACAGTCTACAAAATAAATGACCTGGACTCTTCAAAAATGCCAATGTTATTTGGTAAAGGCTGAGGAACCGCTGTAGCTTATAAGAGACCAAAGAGAAAAGAAAACTTAATGCAATGAACGATTCTGTTTTGGATCCCAGGAAAGAAAATATTATAAAAGACATTATTGAAACTATGATAAAAATTTGATTTAGATCTGTAAATTAAATAACAGTATTGTAACAACACTAAACTTCCTGATTGGGGTTGTGTGAATTCATGTCCTTGATCTTAGGAAATACACACTGAAGTATTGCAGGGTAAATGGGCAGAAAGCTCAGGGAAAAGTAAAGTTATATGTAAATATACACAGCAAGAACATTATCAGTTGATGAAGCTGGGTGAAGGGTATACAAGAATACACTATTCTTGCAGCCATTCCCTATCTTTGAAATTCTTTCTAAATACTTTTTTTTTAATGCCACTAACTTTACATTTTACATTTTCAGATTTTTAAAATAAAACAAGCCCATTATAAAATATGGGCTACATACTGAAAGTTATAAAGCAGCAGTTGCAAATTCCCTGTAATTCTACGTTCTGTTAAATTGTTGGTGTTCCATTCTTCAGAAGGATTTTACTCCTACATACTTCTTTTTAATGGGATAATGAATATATAAAAGGAAGGTATAGCATCACACAATCTCTATGCAAAAAAATGTAACTTTAATATTTCTCTGATCGAAATTTTTATGTCTATGTTGAGCACCCATTTGATCTGATACAGAAAACAATTTAGTCCCTTTCAGAGAAAAGCAGAAGCAACGAGAGCGCCCAGAGTTCAACTCAGTTCAGCGTTGTAACCGTCCTCCACTTGTCTCCCCCCAGTGGAGTCTCAATTCCGGGTGATCTCTTCTAGTTTACAGGCCGCAGTGGGGCAGGGGGACATTGATTGGGAGAACTCTACCTGTATACAGGATATTAACATTTTTGCCATATAGCTGGATAGTTTCTAATTTGTTTCTTGTCTTTCAGCCTCTCTATATTGTACATTTCTCACTGCATAAATTTTTTAACTAAATCCTACAAGTGGAGAAAATATGTAAAACAAAATCCAATAGCACTGTTAACATTTCAATTAGTTGTAATTAATGACCATACTTCAATTGAAATCCTAGTGGAAATTCTTTTTCTGAAGCTCAGGTCACAAGATTTTTCATCACCAGCAAAGTCTCTGTCCCCTGGACAAACTGGTCTGTATATCAGAAATGAATCTGGAACATTTCCACTCCAGCAAACCAGAAATCTGACCAACAGAATTGCCCCTCAAATAAGTACTGGGATCTCTGTGATTAATAACCACATTTTGAAAAATTAAGGAAATACAGGTACAGAAGTTGTTTGTTTTTTTTTTAATTTTAGGAAATACCAAAGGTCACAAAATAAATATTTTATCTTCCTCTCTCTCTTTACTATTAATTCCTGCCTCTCCCCACCCTGGGCTTTATTATATAAATCAGGGGTTGACAAACTACAGCCTGTGAGTCAAATCTAGCCCCCTACCTGTTTTTGTAAATAAAGTTTTATTGGAATAGCCACTCCCAATTCCTCTCATATATTATTATGATACCTCCTTGATGTAACGGCAGAGTTGAGTAGTTGCAACAGACTGTATGGTCTAAAAAATTTTATTTCTGGCCTTTTACAGAAAAAGTTTGCCAACCCTTAAAAAATGACAGCACACGTACTACACATGCTACTCTGCCCCCTGCTCCTCATCAACAACAGCCACACAGTCAGTGTACAGATCTGCTTCTTTCTTTATAGTATTGGAACAGCAGTCCACTGTTTAAACAAATTCCACAACTTGTTGAACCAGTCTTTTAGGTTGTTTTCTGGTCTTTGCCACTGTAAAAGATGATATTTTCATGCATTTGTGCAAAGTATATGTGTTGGCAAAGTTTTTACAAGTGAAACTGTTGAATGAAGATAACGTGCATTTTTTATTTTAATAAATATTGCATAATTGCCAAATGTAAAAAGTTTTATGACAAAACTGATTGTAGAATGGATTCAGTTCCAAAGTGATACCTACTTCTCTTATTCTCCCTTCTGTTTAGATAATGCTGGGCAGAAAAATATAGGCAAAGATTATAAGAGAAATAATATAATAAGGAAGGTATAACAGTATAATCTCTGTGCAAAACAAAATGTAACTTTAAAATAATACATGGTCATGGAAATGAGAGAAGGGACTATGTATTGAAAATTGTGCAACATGGCTTTTAGAGCAGTTAAGGAAAAATAGAAAACTTTATTTTATGATTCTTCAACAGAAAAAATCATTTACATTTTGCCAAAACTCTTTTACAGATGAAATTAAATAATGGTTTCAAATGTGGGTAAATATGTCTTTAGTTGCAAAATTTCAGAGACAGGCTGTACTTTTTCCTGATAAAAGTCAAGCCCAGTAAGAAGTTCCACATCGCGGACCCGGGCAACGTGTTCTTTCAATCTTTCTTCAATCCACTCGGCTTCCAGTTTATCTTCCTGTAAAAGAAACAAAAGGCTATTTTCTATAGGGTATGATTTTTCTTTAACAGGAAGATCTTTATTACTTAGAAATCGTCCTTTTTCCTTTTTTTTTATTGAGGTATAATTGACATACAACATGATACTAGTTTCAGGTGTACAACATAATTTGATATTTATTCCTGCAGTTTTTATTGCCTTAAATCTTAATTTGATACAGCTAAATTTTGTTGTTTATTAAAATAAAAATAAAACCAAAAGTACAAAGTATACTATAACAGATCACCACAAAGTCATAAACTTTAGCTATTTTTATATTTACTTCAGATAGAAATTTTTTAAAGAAATGAAATCTTACGGATAAAGTCCCCAGTGTTCCTCTACTCAGAGCTAATCATTATCATGAGTCTGTGTGAATCCAGATTGTTGTTAAAATTTTACTGCACATCTATATACAATATATGGAGTTGATTTATGAGTTTTGAAATTTCTATAAATGATATTGTAAGTGGCATTCTAGAATTACTTTTTCATTTAATATTATGTTTATAATCTATCCATAGTGACACATCTAGATCTAGTTAAGTCATCTGTTGTTAGCTGTGGTTTGTGGCAGCACAGTTTTCTTCATTGCCATACTGACAGTATTTGGGGCATTATAAATAACACTACAACGGACAACTTGGCCCATGTCTCCCGTGTTCAAGAACATGAGTTTCTAGGACGTACAAATGGAGCTGCTGGGTCGTAGAGTACATGCAACCTTGACTTTGCCAGATGTTGTACCTAGCACTCCTCAAAGTGTTTGTGCCAGTTTACACTTCCATTGGCAGTGGAGGATAATCCCCATTTCCCTGCATCCTTGTCAAACCACAGGGTGAAACAGCGTTTATCCCTGTTTAAATTTTATTACCGTGAGAGTTAGTACAGTTGAGCATCTTTTCAGATATTCTTTGGCCATTTGACTTTTAATAGGTTTTTTACTATATCAAAGTTAGTTCAATAATTTAGAGCCATGGATTTCTATGAAATTCCTTATTCTTTATTTACTAATTTTCTGATATTCATATAATATTGCCAATTTTCAGTTAAATTTTTAAAAAGTAAGAAAGTGTAAAAGTTTGCTTAATTAGAGGAGTGTGTGTTAAAACTCTCATTTGACTTCAGTGCAGTGATTTACCAGTTTTTTAAATATGCCAGCTTAAAATAAGTGGCTACTCTTGGAGCCAGAGGAAGTATATGGGGAAATTAGTCTTTGTTTCTAACCACTGAGGCATCTATCTGTGTGAGATTCATGATGTGAGTTAATTTTTTAAACAACAAATATGCAGTGTACTAATTTGAGCTCATATTTCCAATGGGAATCAAATTCAGTCTTTTTCCCCTGCCTTTACTAATTCACATTTCAGCAGCATTTAGTATTTTTGATCACTTTCTTCATCAAGTTTCCTCCCACTTGGTTTATAATACTCTACTCCCCCTGGTTTATTTGGTATCCATCCAACTAAATGTTTAGTGAACACCTGACAGTCTTCGCTTTCTGAAAATTGCAATTAAATGATCTTAAAGTAGAACACATAATTGTATGCAGGCAGGGTGATACTCACGCTAGTTAGTACTCAAGCTAGTTAAATCAATGGCACCAACCAATCTGAAGAGAAGCCAGCTGTAGACAACTGCTCTAGCTGGACCAATGAGTCCCAACAGAACAGCAGCCTTGAGGATACAGTTTTTATGAGCTATATTTAAATACATGCTTTTGACTGTATATGTAATTGATTTATATAGATATACTTGATTATATATGTAGTAGAGCTGTTACATGAATAGAAATACTCTATACTGAAAATACAACTCACTTTGTTATTTTCTTGAGGCAATATCAGTTTCAGTATTTTTCTCCCCAAAGCATGTCCTCATTCACTCTCCTTAACCACCAACAGTCTGCTTGTGGCTGCTACCACACGAATGAAACTGCCTTGACAAGGATGACCTCACTGAGTGGATTTTTTCAGACCTTTCTCTTGGTTGATCACCCCAAGCTTCTGAAAGTTCCTCCTCTGTCTCGCATAGCTCTGACTGCTTACTTCTTTGACGACACCTTCTGTTCCTTTAACTGACTCTAGTTATTTCCATCCTGGGAAGTACAGACATTTCCCGCAGTTCAATCTTTGGAACTCTTCTCTCTGCTTTCTTCTCTTTGGCAATTTTATTTCACTCCTGTGATTTAAACCTAATCTATCTCTATGGAACTTCTCTTCCAAGTTCCATACGTGTATTATTTCCAATACATGCTGAGTGATTTACATTAACGATAGTCACTGGGACTCATGGCAACACTCTCATTTATCTGACAGGAATTTCACAATACAAAGTTGAGGGAGAGAGAGAAGTCAAGATGGCGGCATAGGCAGACTCTGAACTCACCTCCTCTCGTGGACACAGCCAATTTACAACTACTTGTGGAAAAATTACCCGAGACAGAACTGAAAACTGGATAAGAGGAACTGCTGCAATAAAGGACAATCCTAATTGAGGTGGAAGAGGCAGAAACTCCCTTCTGGAGAAGAAAAACGCTGCCTTCACAAGCCACAGAGCTTCATGGCCTCCCTCCCTGGAGGAGCGGGGCCCTGAGCCTGGGAGGGCTCCCGCTGTAGGCATTTTGTGGACCCAGCACAATCGAGATGAGTGGCATAATATCTGACTTTGCCTGCTACTAAAACATTGGGTAGCACCCCCAGAAAAGCTGGTTCACAAAGAAAGTAAAACCGGCTCTTACAGGGCCCAGGGGCAAACTCACCCGTTTCAGAAAGCAACCTAAAATCACCAGAAAGAAAGGTGCACAGTGCTTTGGTGAAAAGAGACACACCTAATAGGCTCTGAGTGCATCTCGGTGAGAGGTGAGACCTCTCCAGGGACTGGGACATTGGCGGCGGCCATTGTTGTGGCCTGGTGTGGGCATGCTGACACGGATGCCATTGGAGTTCTCCCTGAGGCCTGCTAGCCCAGGGTCTGCCCCACCCGCTAGAGCACCGATTTAATCCAGCTCAGCCAGGGCAGGCAGCCCACCCTAGAGACTGGCCCCACCCAACAACAAGCCCTCAGGCAACTTGTGGGCCTGCATAGATTGGTGACCAGATTCTCCAAAGCCTGGCAACTGAGCCAACTTCAGTGGGGCAGGGTGTGTACAAGGAGTGGGTGGAGAGTGTGGGGCGGTGGTGGAGTGTGTGGGGCTCCCACCGTGGAGAGACTGGGTCCGCTTCGGGAGGTCGGGGCGTGCACACGGGGCAGGACTGTGTTGACTGTGTGTGTGGACCTGTGGGCGGCAGGGCTTGTCAGCTGCAGAAGACTTGTGCTTCTCAAAGACCCACATAGGGGGTTTGTCTCACCTTCCAAAGCCTGAAACAATTGGGTGCTCCTGTGCCTGAGGCCAGCCCCACACAGCTGCAATCCTCAGAGAGCTGACAAGAGACCTAAAGGCTGGAGGCTTATAGCAATTTTAAGGCACTGAGCCTAACAACCTGCCACGCTGGGGGCCTACTCACTTAAAAGAAATACCGCAACAAAAATGTGGTATTAGAACTTGCAGCCAGCTGTGCTGGGCCTACCCACACCTGATAAAGAGACTGAAGGGCCCACAACAACTACAAGCAGCTGAGCATTACAACAGCTGGCCAGGAGCATAACTCGGCCTCCCTGGGCGCCTACAGGGAGAGCAAACAGGCCACAACAGAAGGACACACGTAGCCCACATAGGGGTCACTCCTGGAACATTGAGAACTGAGGGAAGCACACTGCAGGCCTCCTAAGCCATCACTTACATAAGGTCACCTATCCAAGAGCAGGAGACGTAGCTGACCTACCTAATACGTAGACATAAGCACAGGGAAAGAGGCAAAATGAGGAGGCAAAGGAATACATTCCAAGTAAGGGAACAGGACAAAACCCCAGAAAAGAAACTAAGTGAAATAGAAATGAGCAACCTACCCGACAGAGAGTTCAAACTAAGAGTGTTAAGGATGCTCACTGATCTGGGGAGAAGAATAGATGAACTCAGTGAGAATGTCAACAAAGAAATGGAAGATATAAAAAAGAACCAATCAGAAATGAAGAATACAATACTGGAAATGAAAAATTCACTAGAGGGACTCAAAAGCAGAGTACAGGATACAGAAGAATGGATCTGTGAGCTGGAAAAGAGACTAGAAGAAATTACCCAAGCTGAACAGCTAAAAGAGAAAAGAATTAAAAAGAGTGAGGACAGTCTAAGGGACCTCTGGGACAACATCAAGCACACTAACATCCGTGTTATAGGTGTCCTGGAAGGAGAAGAGCGAGACAAAGGGGCAGAGAATCTATTTCAAGAAATAATAGATGAAAACTTCCCTAACCTAAGGAAAGAAACAGACATCCAGGTGCAGGAAGCACAGAGAGCCCCAAACAAGATAAACCCAAAGAGGCCCACACCAAGACACATCATAATCAAAATGTCCGGAATTAAAGATAGAGAGAATCCTAAAAAGCCGCAAGAGAAAGTCAAGTTACATACAAAGGAAACCCCATAAGGCTATCAGCTGACTTCTCAGCAGAAACCTTACAGGCTAGAAGAGAGTGGCATGATATATTTAAAGTGCTAAAAGGAAAAAACTTACAACCAAGAATACTCTACCCAGCAAGGTTATCATTCAAAATGGAAGGAGAGATCAAAAATTTCCCAGACAAGCAAAAATTAAAGGATTTTGTCACCAAGAAACCAGTGCTACAAGAAATGTTAAAGGGACAGATTTAGAGGGAAAAGAGAAGACCACAAATAGGAAAAATTATCTATTTCCATGATAAAAGGGTAATGGATACAAATGCACAAAAAAGAGGTTAGATATGATATCAAAAACATAAAATGAGGGAGGAGGGGAGTTAAAGAGTAGAGCTTTCAGACAGAGGTCAAACTAAAGAGACCATCAATTCTGTATGGAAGAAGAAAGGAACAGAGAAGGACTACTAAAACACTGAGAAAAAAAAAGTTAAAAAATGGCGGTAAGTACATACTTAACAATAGCTACCTTAAACATCAATGGACTAAATGCTCCAATTAAAAGGCATAGGGTGCCCGATTTGATAAAAAAAAAAACAAGACGCATATATATGCTGCATACAAGAGACACACTTCACACCTAAAAACACTCACAAACTGAAAGTCAAGGGATGGAAAAAGATACTCCATGCAAACGGCAATGAAAAGAAAGCTGGGGTAGCAATACTCATACCAGCCAAAATAGACTTTAAAACAAAAACTGTAAAAAGAGACAAAGAAGGGCATTACATAATGATCAAGGGAACAATCCAACAAGAGAACATAACACTTGTGAATATCTACACACCCAACATAGGAGCGCCTAAATATATAAAGCAATTATTAACAGACATAAAAAGAGAAATAGACAGTAACACAATAATAGTAGGGGACTTTAACACTCCACTTACACCAATGGATAGATCACCCAAACAGAAGATCAATAAAGAAACATTGGCCTTAAAAGACACACTAGAACAGATGGACCTAGTAGATATATACAGAGCATTCCATCCAAAAACCAAAGAATACACCTTCTTTTCAAATGCACATGGAACATTCTCCAGGATTGATCACATATTAGGCCACAAAACAAGTCTACATAAATTTAAGAAGATTGAAATAACACCAAGCATCTTTTCTGACCACAATGGTATGAAACTAGAAAGCAACTATAGGAAGAAAATCAGAAAAGCCACAAATATGTGGAGATTAAACAAAATGCTACTTAACAACAATAGGGTCAACGAAGAAATCAAAGGAGAAATCAAAAAATACCTGGAGACAAATGAAAATGAAAATACGACATGCCAGAATTTATGGGATACAGCAAAAGCGGTTCTAAGAGGGAAGTTTATAGCAATACAGGCCTACCTCAACAAACAAGAAAAATCTCAAATAAACAATCGAACAATGCACCTAAAGGAACTGGAAAAAGAAGAATAAACAAAGCCCAAAATCAGTAGAAGAAGGGAAATAATAAAAATCAGAGCAGAAATAAATGAAATAGAGACTAAAAAAACAATAGAAAAAATTAATAAAACCAAGAGCTCGTTCTTTGAAAAGATAAACAAAATTGACAAACCTTCAGCTAGACTCACCAAGAAAAAAAGAGAGAAGGCTCAAATAAGTAAAATCAGAAACGAAAGCGGAGAAATTACAACAGACACCTCAGAAATACAAAAGATTATAAGAGAATACTATGAAAAGCTGTATGCCAACAAATTCAACAATCTAGAAGAAATGGCTAAATTCTTAGAATCATACAATCTTCCCAAACTGGATCAAGAAGAAATAGAGAATTTGAATAGACCAATCACCAGTAAGGAGATCGAAACAGTAATCACAAACCTCCCCAAAACTAAAAGTCCAGGACCAGTCGGCTTCCCTGGTGAATTCTACGTAACATTCAAAGAAGACTTAATACCTATCCTTCTCAAACTCTTCCAAAAAATTGAGGAGGAGGGGAAGCTCCCTAACTCATTCTACAAAGCCGACATTACCCTGATACCAAAACCAGACAAGGAAAACACAATAAAAGAAAATTACAGGCCAATATCACTGATGAACATCGATGCAAAAATCCTCAACAAAATACTAGCAAATCGCATACAACAATACATTAAAAAGATTATACACCATGATCAAGTGGGATTTATTTCAGGTATGCAGGGATGGTTTAACATTCGCAAATCAATCAACGTAATACACCACATTAATAAAATGAAGAATAAAAATCACATGATCATCTCAATAGATGCAGAGAAAGCATTTGACAAGATACAGCATCCATTTATGCTAAAAACTCTCAATAAAATGGGTATAGAAGGAAACCTCAACATAATAAAGGCCATATATCACAAACCCACAGCGAATATCATCCTCAATGGTGAAAAACTGAAAGCTATCCCTCTAAGAACAGGAACCAGACAAGGATGCCCACTCTCACCACTCGTATTTAACATAGTACTGGAAGTCCTAGCTAGAGCAATCAGGCAAGAGAAAGAAATAAAAGGGATCTAAACTGGAAAGGAAGAAGTGAAACTGTCACTATTTGCTGATGACATGATTTTATATATAGAAAACTCTAAAGAATCCACCAAGAAACTTTTAGAAGTAATAAACAAATATGGTAAAGTTGCATGATACAAAATCAACATACAAAAATCAGTTGCCGTTCTATACACTAACATCGAAGGAGCAGAAAGAGAAATTAAGAATACAATCCCATTTACAATTGCAACAATAAAATACCTAGGAATAAACTTAACCAAAGAGGTGAAAGATCTGTACACTGAAAACTATAAAACATTCTTGAAAGAAATTGAAGAAGACACAAAGAAATGGAAAGATATTCCGTGCTCTTGGATTGGAAGAATTAACATAGTTAAGATGTCCATACTTCCTAAAGCAATCTATAGATTCAATGCAATCCTTATCAAAGTTCGAACAACATTTTCAACAGAAATAGAACAAAGAATCCTAAAATTTATGTGGAACAACAAAAGACCCCAAATAGCCAAAGCAATCCTGAGAAAAAAGAACAAAGCTGGAGGTATCACACTCCCTGATTTCAAAATATGCTACAAAGCTATAGTAACCAATACAGCATGGTACTGGCACAAAAACAGACACACAGATCAATGGAATAGAATCAAAAGCCCAGAAATAAATCCACACATCTATGGACAGCTAACCTTTGACAAAGGAGCCAAGAACATACAATGGAGAAAAGAAAGTCTCTTCAACAAATGGCGTTGGGAAAACCGGATAGCCACAAGCAAAAAAATGAAAGTAGACCATTACCTTACACCATACACAAAAATTAACTCCAAATGGATTAAAGACTTGAATGTAAGACCTGAAACTATGAAACTTCTAGAAGAAAATATAGGCAGTACGCTCTTCGACATCGGTCTTAGCAACATATTTTCAAGCACCATGTCTGACTGGGCAAGAGAAACAATAGAAAAAATAAACAAATATCAAACTAAAAAGCTTCTGCACAGCAAAGGAAACCATCAACAAAATGAAAAGACAACCTAACAATTGGGAGAAGATATTTACAAACCATACATCTGAAAAGGGGTTAATCTCCAAAATATATAAAGAACTGATGCATCTCAACAACAAAAAAACTAACAACCCAATTAAAAAATGGGCAAAAGACCTGAACAGACATTTCTCCAAAGAAGATATACAGATGGCCAACAGGCACATGAAAAGATGTTCAACATCATTAACTATCAGGGAAATGCAAATCAAAACTGCAATGGATATCACCTCACGCCCATCAGAATGACTATAATTAACAAGACAGGAAACAACATGTGTTGGAGAGGATGTGGAGAGAAGGGAACTCTCATACACTGCTGGTGGGAGTGCAAACTGGTGCAGCCACTATGGAAAACAGTATGGAGATTCTTCAAAAAATTAAGGATAGAACTACCATATGATCCAGCTATTCCACTGCTGGGTATTTATCCAAAGAACTTGAAAACACCAATGCATAAAGATACATGCACCCCTGTGTTCATTGCAGCGTTATTCACAATAGCCAAGACTTGGAAGCAACCTAAGTACCCATCAAGGGACGAATGGATAAAGAAGACGTGGTATATATACACAGTGGAATACTACTCAGCCATAAGAAACGATGAAATCCAGCCATTTGTGACAACATGGATGGACGTTGAGGGTATTATGCAAAGTGAAATAAGTCAGAGGGAGAAGGTCAAATACCGTATGATCTCACTCACTAAGTAGTAGATAATAACAACAACAAACAAACACATAGAGACAGAGATTGGATGGGTGGTTACCAGAGGGGAAGTGGGGAGGGAGGAGGGTGAAAGGGATAATTCAGCACATGTGTGTGATGATGGGTTGTAATTAGTATTTGGGTGGTGAACATGATGTAATCTATGCAGAAACAGAAGTATAATGATGTACACCTGAAATTTTTACAATGTTATAAACCAAGGTTACTGCAATAAACAAAAAAAATTTTTTTAATTATAATAATAATAAAACATAAAAAAAAAAGAGAGCAGATTAGTGGTTGCCAGAGGCTGGGGGAAGGGGAGATTGGGGAGTGACTGCTTCATGGGGATGGAGTTTCTTTTGGGTTAATGAAAATGTTCTGGGAACTAGATAGTGGTAATGGTTGCACAACATTGTGAATGTACTAAATGTCTCTAATGATAAAGTTTCTGTTATGTGTATTCTACCACAATAAAAAAAAATTTTAATATATATAAAAAAATAAAGACATGAATTCGCTTTGTATAAAGAAAGAAAGAAACACCTAAAAAAAAAAAAAAACAAACTTGAGGGAAAAACGAAAGAGGAAAAGGGGGAAGAAAAGATGGAATGAACAAGGGAAGGAAGAAGGTAAGTAAGGAAATATGAATCTCGTTTCCTAGACCACGTGTGAAGTGGAATTGTGACTCTCTCATTTCTACAACTGGTGCCAGTTCCCTGAAACTCCTTCTGGTGGGAGTACCTCCCCACACCCAGTGATTAGAATACTTAACAGTGTGGAATTTTCATACAACATGACCCTTAAAGCAGGCCAACTATTTCACTGAGTGCTTAAAGCCCGATTACCTGTTCTAATGCTGGTGGACATACTGGCTATTTGCACTTATTAAGGTACAGTTTGTGTAGGTAACTGAACTCTCTGGGTGATTTTATTATAGAGGATTTTCTCTGCATATGATTTCACTTCATGTTGACTTTAGAATGTAACTCCAACATAAAATGTGATTTCTTTATAATGGCCATCATTTGCTTACTATTCACTGAAAATTCTTTGGGTTTTATATGAAATATCTCATTTAATCCTCACAATCCTCATGAGGGGAAGTGAATTTTTTTTATACAGTTGAGGAAAGTCATATTCAGTTATTTACCCACAGAGGTCAAGTCAATAACTGAACCCAGGATGTCCAACTCTAATACCCATGCATGTAAGTTCTATCCTATACCGCTCCTCATATATCCTCCTAGAGAGTCAACTAGTTTCTTCATATGAAGACCACCAAGAGCAAGTCTGTTTTTCCCAAAACAACTGACTGTCTTATATATTTCCTGGCCAGTCATGACTAAATTTTCAGTCACCTTTGACTCTCATCCTGCCTCTCCTAGTCCTCAATCTAATTGACAGCCACATCTTATTAACTTCACAATTTCTTATAATCATAGCTTGGTATAAGTTTGATTTATACTCAGCATATTTGTCTTATAATTATCTTTATAGACATAGTATCCTTATTACTATACTGCAAATTACTTTAAAACCTTGGATAATGTCTGATTCATTAGTGATGATGTCCCACTCAACAGAGATGATGCCCTATTAATTTTGAGATCATCTCTGCTTGGATGATCAGGGAAGGCTTCATTCTGTTTGTACTTTATCTTGAAGTATAGGTGGAATTTCTAGCAGATGCAACAAAAGAGCATTCTAGAGGAGAGAAGAGTATGAGCAATGATGCTGAGGTAGGGAAACTCAAGATGGGTTCAAGCAATTCCAAGGACTTCAGTTGACGTGGAACTTGGGACTGTAAGATGAACTGAAGGTAAATTGTGAAGAGCCTTAAGCACAGACTAGGAGATTTTTGTTTGTTTGTGTATTCCTATTCAGGGTAGATAATCAAAGTTTGGGGATGAGAAAGTATGTCATAATGAAAAACTAAATTTCAAGGTGAATAAGTTGGTAGTGTACAGAGGTGAAGCGCAGGAGGACAGGAGACAATGAAGCTACTTAAGGTTCATCTTCATAAGTCCTAATAGAAGGTGATAAGGGCCTAGACCAGGGAGAGCAAAGGGTTTCTTCTTTGCACATGCATTCTAAACAACCCAAAATGGTTACCTAGCACCTCTGTGATAAAGAACTTTTAACGTCGATTCAGTGGTAAAGAGCACACACTGTATCAAGTCACCAATGTCTGCCACCAGAAGAGGAAGTGAAGAATAATGGCTTACCCTGGTCTCAACTCAATAAAATTTGGATGAGTAGGAAGAGATTCAACTACACAACATCTGACAGCTTCTTGTTTGCAAACTCTTCCTCACTCTAGGACTATGAGTGACCCACTGTTTAGCCTCTAACCTTTGCCCTCCATCTTCAATCCCTGAAAGACCATTCAAACACTCATGTTTAAAACCTATCTTCAAGACCCAGCTAGAATGTCACCTTCCCTACCAGGAAGTATTTCTCTTTTGAAATCCTACAGCAATTTAATCTGTCCCTCTTTGTGCCACTTATCTCTTCCTTCTTGTATTTTACTAGGCTTCTAACTGCTAGACTATGAGCCCCTTTCGATAGAATTCACGTCTGATTTATCTGTGTATCTCCCACAGTACATAGTATGATGAAGGCAGTTACATGTTGAACACCTGAAAGAATAGAGGTGAATCCCAATCTGGCCTGGAACCTAAGCTTTAATTTCCAGCCTCTAATAGCCTCTGGAATTTTGCATGTCAACACGCATTCCTATAAACTTGACATGCCTAAACTTAATTATCCTATCTACCTGCCAAAATAGTTCTCATTCCTAACTTCCCTCTTTCTGTCTTTTTCCTAATTACCTACATTTAAATCTCTGATTCATCTTTGAGTCTCCCTTTTCATTCGGCTCTTGCATCCAATTAGTTACCAAATCCTCTCCATTCTTCACTCTCTCACTGGAAGATTTTTCCTGATCCTCTCCATCTATTCCAATTCTGCCCATCCTTCAGGGCCCAGCCCTACTCCCACCTCATTTCATGTAACCTTTATTGAATATTCCAGCCAAATGTGTTTTTAATTTGAAACACTAAATCTTTGTAAGAGTGTTTAGCAATTAATCCCAACTTTGTGACATCTCTTACTTTTTAATTTTTAAAACAATTCTTATATTATTGGCTGACCCATTTATGTGTCTATATTCTATTTATCCTCATTTATATATCAAAATTATATATGAACTCCTTGAGGGCAGAGACGATGTATTCTTCCTTGGTGCATTATAAAGAGTTTCTATCACAATACTGCACATTTAATAGGTATTCAATACATCTGTTGAGTAACTTCAGTAAAACCTAATCACCAAGATACATATTTTTTTCTATAAAGAACATATATGAAAGTTAAAGTAACTATTTACATATAATTTGCCTTGATCCAAAAGGATTTTGAGGTCTTATCTAACAAATGATGTTAAAAAAGGAATGTTACTTGAACTTATATTGTGTATGTATATATATAGATGTAATTCATTTCAGACCTCATGTTTCAAGTTGATGGAGTTTTTATATTTACATAGTCATTCCAGAAACATTAATTTAGTGCCAACTTTGGAACAGAACTTTAAAGTTTGTATCCAGAATCAAAATATTAATAAGATGCCACCCCTTCCCTTATTAGTGAGTGTGAATAAAATGTATGTAAATAAAATACATAAGATATGCATATATAAACACATGTTCATGCAGACATATACATGTTTAAATTGATATTAATTACACAGAGATCAATAGTCAAAGGAAAAGTTAAAAAATGAGGTCATTTTTAGTACAACTCTACCCAGGAAACACCTGAAACATGCATTGTTGTCAGAGCCACTTTTCTGAAAGCCCAATGAGCTCTGACCCATCCTTTTCTTGAGTCCCAGACTCTCCCAGGGCGTACTCACAGGGCAGCTCTCCACGTTGGTGGGGCGGTGAGGGATGATAAAGGGTAGGACATCCAACCACCCTGGGCAGGCATCAGGGGTGTGGCTCTGATTTTGACAGCTAGTCAGCACCACAAAGTAGTGTGTTGGGATGGGAACACTGGTGTTCACTACATATCTGAAAACACAATTGAAAAGACTGGATGTTAGTATACTTTTGCTTCTAAAGATTAAAAATGTCTTTAAATATTTTTAAAGAAACACCAAGGCAAAAGAAGAGTAAAAGAAAGTAAATAAACAGAAAGTACAAAATCTTATCACATATTTTTTGACTTCAATGAGCCAGAGATTTACAGAAGTCCAAGCTTGGTCATCTTAATATTATAGGAAAATATTAGAATACAAAGAAAAGCAGAGCGTGATATGATGCCCTCTGTGTTTCCTAGTTCTGTGGACTCCACACTTCACGTGACCTTCTCTAACAGAAGAGTGGCTGGGAAGGAGCCCTGACTTGGACTCCAGCTGTGCACTTCCACATGTGTACTAATCCTCTCACGTTCCATGACTTACTAAGTCTCCTCTACTTTAACACAGAGGTGATCCTGTGCTACCATCTCCTGTAGACGTGGAGATAAATCCTTGAGTTTCAGATAACAAACATGAAAGTACTTTTAAAAGCTTTCAGTGCACAATAAAGGTAAGTTATTAGAATGAGTCCACTGAAAGGAACATGAGCTGGTATAAGCAGTAACGCATCACTGTGATTCAGAACTTCTACACTGACTCAAGCTAGACTGCTTGGGTTCGTATTCTAGCTTTACCACTTAATAGTTGTGGAACACAGACAAGTTATTTAACCCCTCTGTGCCTCAGTTTCCTCACCTGTAAATGGGGGCTAATGGAATCTAACAAAGGACGTTTTGTGGATTAAACGAAGCCTATGAAAGTGCTTAGAAAAGCAGCTAGCATGCAGTAGAGTGCTGTCAAAGAGTTTGCTAGAATTATTAAATGGTGAAATGCAGGCTCCATAAACACTGAAATAGGGACAAAGCAGGCAGTGTAGGACAAGGCCACACACTTAGTTGTCATAAATGTTACGCTGCAGGAAGGCGCAGGTAGAAATCATTGCTTTACATAATCTAGGCTTAGACAGCACACTTATTTAGTTTGGCCCTACCTACATTTTGATAATAAAGTAAAATAATGGACGACACTTCTAAACCTCTGTATTCCTGTGTGCTGCTTTCAAAGGTAATTCTCAGCAACCTGTTACAACCAGGTTTAGTACAAAGACGTACAGTTTAGTGGGACTAGTTTTCTACGTGAAGCCTACACCCTCCCCTGGGAAATACTTTTATGAATCACCCACTATTGGACAATATTATGAATCATCACTACTTGATTTTTTAATTTATTATATTGCTGGACTAGTTCTATATTTATCAATAGTATAGTGAGTCTTGCCCATCTCCTTAACCTTTACAGAATCACCTTCTTCCTTTGCCCATTAGTTTAGAAATTTTCTGAATAAAAATGTTGCTAAACATTTCCTGGAAATTTTTTCTTTGCCCATTAGTTTAAATTTTTGCAATGTAAAGTTTTGGCTAAATATTTAGATAGTCTAGTTGAAAATAATCAATGATAACATCTCTATATAAACATACTTTGTAATGTTTAGAATACTGAGCTTTTGTTTAAAATACTGAGGTTTCTCCTCATGATACCCTATTGCTAAATCAAAAAGTCCATTTGGTTTCAAATTACTTACTCTGTAACTTCATTTGGAGCATCAAAATGACCATCATAATTATAATCAAATACTGGTCCACTAACCACATTCACTCCATTTCTTTCCATGGCATATTTTACAAGAAGAACACTGTGGACGTAATCCCATATTTCTAAAAATAAAAGAATAAGGTGTTAAATATCTACCTCTATTGAACATGGAACTATTTTCTATCATAGACAGGTACATTTAAATAGCATCAAATTCTGCTTCAATAATTGTCAGTGGTAATTGGATAATTCTGCAAAATAGTTCATGCAACAAAAATAAATGGCCACATTAATGATAGATTTTTGTTGTTCATGTGGTTGCAGTCTTGAAATTACAGTTAAATATGTCTCCAAATTCCTCCCTAGGGCTGAGTTCCTTTTGGGACTGTGAGTATTAAAAATGGCCAGAACACACACGCTGCCTTATTAATTATGACTCTAGGGACAAACACCTTTCATTTAGTTATGAGGCGTGTCAGTAAAATTTTGTTTTGTGAATAGCTCTTTACAGTTAAATTAGGGTTACAAGCAACTTAACAAAATTCTAGCAACAAGTCACCCAAAGTTGAAGTAAGTTGAAAAGAAATTATGTCAGAGATCCTTCCTGTTTCTATATTTAAAACGTTAGAACAAAATGACTCAATATCAGGAACAAATTGCAATAAAAGATGTGCTTAGTTTGTAAGTTCATAGAGTCACTTAGGTATTTTTAAATTAATAATCTAAATATGTACTTACTTTTGAATGCTTCATACATAGGAACCAAATTACTTGTAATTAAAGCATCATATTGACTCTCAGAAGTTCTGTTGTTTGCTGCAAAACAAATTAGATTTATTAAATCTAGCTATAAGAGAAAATACGCCATCTTACATAATGTGCAAATTACTATTACATACGAATGTCAATTTATTAGCAGTCAAAACACAAAGATACTAAGTAGTCCCCAGTAGAGGTCATCAGTAACGCAGGCGGTTTTATGCATTTGATACTGTAGTGGGTTGAATGGTGACCCTCAAAAAGCTGTGTCCAAGTCCTAACCCCCTGTACCTGTGAAGATGAAGGTGGGAAAACAGGGTCTTTGCAGATGTGACTAAGTTAAGGGTCTCGAGATGAGATTATCCTGGATTTAGGGTGGGCTCTAAATCCAAGGACTGGCATCCTTGTAAGGAGAGAGAAGGCTGAGAAGAGGAGAGACTCAGGGTAGAAGGCCATGTGAAGACGGAGGCAGAGCCTGGAGAGATGCAGCTCCAAGCCAAGCGACACCTGGAGCCCCCAGAAGCTGGAAGAGGTAAAGAAGGATAGTCCTCTGGATTCTCTCCTTCAAAGGGAGCACGGCCCTGCCGACACCTTGATTTCAGACTCCTGGCCTCCAGAACTCGGAGAGAATACATTTCTGTTGCTTTAAGCCACCAAGTTTGTGGTAATTTGTTACAGCAGCCCTGGACAATCCATATAACACCAAAATGAATGCATAGCTATTGAATGTGCACAAAATAATAATGCGATTGTAAATAGTACTTCCGAAATAAAATTTTCTTAAGAAAGTGAGTTTTAACCCAATGAAGACTGCTGACTGATGACACCACAAATGATTGGCTCTGAGGACTCATGGACGTGCTGTCGAGCAGAGTGAGTGCTGGGCATGTATGCTCTGGAATCAGACTGCCCAGGTTGGAAGCCCAGCTCCACTGTCTCCCAGCTGAACCACCTGAGCAAAGTGCTCTGTCCCTCTGGGCTTCATTTGTCTCATGGCATCTAATTCATGGAAATATTGTGAGGATTAAAAAGGTACAGGCATATAAATGTGTATTATAATACTTTTTATATTTGAACTCTGCTCGGGTATCTTAACTAAGACTTAAATGAAAGGCCAGTGGGTGGGCACCAAAAGGCAGAGACAAACAAGTTGTTGGTGGTTTTTTCCTTAAGGTTTCATATGCTGTTCACCATCCTCAGATCCCCTATAAGCCTTTTCTACTTTTTAAGCTGAAAGTTGGGAGGACAATCAACATAACATTACCTCCTTTTCAGAGGAAAATAAGATTTAGCTTATAATGGAATTTCTAACAAACAGAATTTATAGTGGAGAGTTAGAAGGGAGTTTCATTTTATCCTTAATTTTTTTTAGATAAGCCATTTAGTTACTAATTCATTTCCTTGTTGAGGCAAACATTTATATATCAACCTATATCTTATGGCTTCACAGACACAATTTTATATGCCAATCTAAAAATTCTATTAATAAAATGTTGCAACTATTTAAGGTTTATCCTAGGGTTTGCATAAGTTTGGTAGCTCTAATTGACTCTAGATATGTTAATAAGATATATCAGTTTATTTGTCCTAATTCTGTGTTAGGAGCTTAAATTGTTGTGCTACTTGCCTTATTTAACCTTTTTTTTCCCACTATAAATCTGACAATCTCTAAGTTATAAATCTCTCAACTGACCTCTTTGGTCATGGCTTCCAGAAAAATGAAGTCAAATATCAGGAGTAACCCCATTCCCAGAAGCTGAAATTGCTGAAAATATCATGGGTGAGTTAATGAAAACGACATTTCCTGCAGAACAGGAAAGAGATTTGAGTTGTACAAAAATCACACTGGCTTTTGCATGTTCCCAAGAGAGAGAGACGATTTCTCAAATGAACTTAAAGTTCATTCAGCTGCTGAATCCACAGTTCAAAATTGTTGAACACACACAGTGAGTAAGAGGCCTGAATTCCTGCCTGATTTCTTTTCACAGGCACAGCTGCATTCTCCACACAGGCCTGAGCTTGGGCAGTAGCCAGAAAAAAATGCTTTTTAGACTCTTGTGTCCTTCTCCAAAGAATCTTCAGTTTTAAACCTGCCGAACTCTCTGAACATCTGGGCTAGATCAGACCTTATTTGTATTTCCCACTGCAAAATTTATTAGTCTTTATTACAGCTGTCACACTGCTTCAGGCCAGCCCACAACCACTGGAAGCCTCCTGGGCAGCTCCTTTAGCCCAAGCAGGTAGTTTTGGCGGACAGTGTTTGTTTAAGGCACATGCCCACATCCAGCTGATGAGGGCTTTCTAAGCTGATGCTCTGAAAAAGAGTTAGGCTGAAGAGTGATGTTAGCATCATGGTGGAGTGAGCTGTTTCCTTAGTCTCCTGCCCCTAAGTTACAACCAAATGGACATTCACTAACCAACAGAGGATTCCCTACAAAGCACAATAGGACATCTGAGAGACCCATGGAGCCATACATCTGAAGGTGGGGGTACTGAATCCCCAGAAAGCAGTGGAAGTAGATGAGCAGATCCCTTCGCCCTCCCCAGAGGCAGCAATCTAGATTGTGGGAACTCATGCCGCAGCCAGCCCGAGATTGTAAAAGGAGGTGGGAGATGAGGCAGGCCTTCATGCAAATGCTTTCTCTTTCAGATTTGCAGCCCAGATTTGCTGGTGGGAATGCAAACTGGTGCAGCCATTATGGAAAACAGTATGGAGATTTCCCAAAACATTAAAAATAGAAATACCATATGATCCAACTGTCCCACTACTGGGTATGTATCCAAAGAACTTGAAATCAAAAATTCAAAAAGACTTATGCACCCCTATGTTCATTGCAGCATTATGCACAATAGCCAAGATGTGGAAACAACCCAAGTGCCCATCAACTGATGGATGCATAAAGAAGATGTGGTATATATACACAATAGAATACTACTCAGCCATAAAAAGAGACAAAATTGTCCCATCTGTGACAACATGGATGGAGCTTGAGGGTATTATGTTAAGGAAAATAAGCCAGACAGAGAAAGACAATCACATGATTTCACTCATATGTGGAAGATAAACAAACACATGGATAAAGAAAACAGATAAGTGGTTACCAGAGGGTAGTGGGTTGTGGGCTGGGCAAAAGGGGTAAAGGGCTATATATGTATGGTGATGGATAAAAATTAGACTATTGGTGGTGAGCATGATGCATTCTATATAGAAACTGATAAATAATAATGTACTCCTGAAATTACACATTATTATAAACCCTATGACCACAATAAAATAATTTAAAATATATGTATATATATATATATATACACATGAATTTGGAGAAGCTGAAAGGGGAAGGAGACTGAAAAAAGTATTTGGAGAAATGGTGAAGAATTTTCCAAATTTAGTGAAAACTGTAACTCCACAGATCCAAGTAGCTCAGTGAACGCCGCGCACAAGAAAAATTAAGAAAAGGGACATAATAACCAATACGCCTAAAAGCAGTGACAGAGAAAATCTTAACAGCAGCCAAAAAAAAAAAAGACGTTACATAAAAAGGAATGAAGATAAGGATGACAGCAGATTTCTCATTGAAGCAATGCAAGACAGAGGACAGTGGAGAAACACCTTTATAGTACTTTAGAGTAGAAAAAAACTGTCAACCTAGAATTCTATATAGAGCAAAAGCACATTTCGAAAACAAAGGCAAAATACTTTTCAGACATACAAATTCTTAAGAATTTATCACAGCAGACCAACACTATAATAACTGTTAAAGGAAGTCCTTCAGATAGTAGCGAAATGATACAAGTTGGAAATGTGGATAGACAAAAAGGAATAAAGAATACCAGAAATGGCAACTACATGGATAAATATAAATTTTAAAAAAAGAGTTATACTAACCAGGAGGATAGAGGAAGCCATGGGAGATATTCTCATCTGCTGTATAGAAGGAACATTTTTGGCTCTCAGAAGGAGCAACCCTGACATCAGCCCGCAGACAGTCTGGGAGAGTGGAAGGAAGCAGTGATGTATCTCCCTGTATAAGGAGAGAAAAGAAAAAAAAGAAGAAAAGAATGCCCACAGTGTGGCTCACCCATCACCTTATATGGCTTGTAACTTCCCTAGAATGTTTTTCATGTAATCTTTTCCTATTTTCTTAATGAATCAGGTCTATGCAAGCAATGGAAGTGGATGTCTTCAGCAATGTTTTCTTCTATGCTCCTCTTCTGGTTAGGGACACCAGGAGGGCAAATCAAATACACCTTGGAAAAGGATATTTGCAGAATAAAACCTGACTTGAAAGCAGAGGAATAATGGGAGCTACTGCTAAAAACCAAAATCCTTTTCAGGATCTAACTTTTAGGTGGGGATATATGTTGTGCTTCAATAAAAATTGAAAACAAAATATAAACAATTTATTTTTAAAATACACATATGAACTAAGGATATTATTCTTCAGTTGGGCAAGAACTTCTAATCAACCTAAGATTAATTCAAAGAAGCTCTAATTGTCAAAACTTACTTATTTGAGGATTTAAATAAATTTGTAGCTACGCTTCATTCAAAGTGAAATATATGAATTTTTTTAATAATTTTCTTTGTAACTCCATTTGAAGACTAATATATTAATTTATTCACTAACAGGCATCCTATAATTGTGCTGTCTAACCCAAGTATTTAAGGTAATACAGTATTACATAATTATATTTTCATTAGCATATAATCATGAGTAAGTAAACATTTTGCTATTCAATTTTCTCAGAGATTTTGATTTATATGCTATCTACTGCCCACATGTATATATTTCTTAACAAAATTTTTTATAATTTATAAAAAGATTAAATTAAATTAGGATATCTTTCCTCTGACACTGCATTGTACTAAAAACAAAAACCAGCTGTGGAGTCTAAAATGTATGTGGTAATCATTTTAAAATACATGTGTGGGGCCGGCCCCATGGCTTAGCGGTTAAGTGCGTGTGCTCTGCTGCTGGCGGCCTGGGTTCGGGTCCCGGGTGCGCACCGATGCACTGCTTCTCTGGCCATGCTGAGGCTGCGTCCCACATACAGCAACTAGAAGGATGTGCAGCTATGACATACAACTATCTACTGGGGCTTTGCGGGAAAAATAAATAAATAAATAAATAAATAAATAAAAATACATGTGTGTATCACAAACTGAAAGTGAAGGAATGGAAAAAGATACTCCATGGAAATGGCAATGAAAAGAAAGCTGGGGTACCAGTACTTATATCAGACAACACAGACTTTAAAACAAAAACTGTAACAAGAGACAAAGAAGGGCACTACATAATGATAAAGGGAACAATCCAACAAGAGGATATAACACTTGTAAATATCTATGTATCCAACATAGGAGTACCTAAATATATAAAGCAACTATTAACAGACCTAAAGGTGAAATAGACAGTAACATCATAATAGTAAGGGACTTTAACACTCCACTTACACCAATGGATAGAACATCCGATCAGAAGATCAACAAGGAAACACTGGCCTTAAACGACACAGGAGACCAGACGGACTTAGTAGATATATACAGAACATTCCATCCAAAAACCCCAGAATATACATTCTTTTTGAATGCACAGGGAACATTCTCCAGGATAGATCACATATTAGGCCACAAAACAAGTCTCAATAAGTTGAAGAAGATTGAAATAATACCAAGCATTTTTTTCAACCACAACAGTATAAAACTAGAAATCAACTACAGGAAGAAAATTGGAAAAGCCACAAATATGTGGAGATTAAACAAAATGCTACTGAAGAATGATTGAGTCAATGAGAAAACCAAAGGAGAAATTTTAAAAGCATCTGGAAACAAATGAAAATGAAAATACGACATGCCAAAATTTATGGGATACAGGAAAAGTGGTTCTAAGAGGGAAGTTTATAGCAATACAGGCCTACCTCAACAAACAAGAAAAATCTCAAATAAACAATCTAACAGTGCACCTAAAGGAGCTAGAAAAACAACAAAGTCTAAAATCAGTAGAAGGAAGGAAATAATAAAAATCAGAGCAGAAATAAATAAAATAGAGACTAAAAACAATAGAAAAAAATCAATGAAATGATGAGCTAGTTCTTTGAAAAGATACACAAAATTGACAAACTTTTAGCTAGACTCACCAAGAAAAAAAGAGAGAAGGCTCAAATAAATAAGATCAGAAATGAAAGAGGAAAAATCACAACAGACACCTCAGAAATACAAAAGATTATAGGAGACTACTACGAAAAGCTATATGCCAACAAATGAGATAATCTAGAAGAAATGGATAAATTCTTAGAATCATACAACCTTCCAAAATTCAGTCAAGAAGAAAAAGAGAATCTGAATAGACCAATTACAAGAAAAGACATCAAAACAGTAACCAAAAACCTCCCCCAAAATAAAGGCCCAGGACCAGACGGCTTCCCTGGTAAATTCTACCAAACATTCAAAGAAGACATAACACCTATCCTTCTCAAACTCTTCCAAAAATTGAAGAGGAAGGGAAGCTTCCTAACTCATTCTACAAGGCCAACATGACCCTGATACCAAAACCAGACAAGGCAAACACATAAAAAAGAAAATTACAAGCCAATATTACTGATGAACATTGATGAAAAAATTCTCAACAAAATACCAGCAAATCAAATACAACAATACATTAAAAAGATCATACACTATGATCAAGTGGGATTTATTCCAGTCATGCAGGGATGGTTCAACTCTGCAAATCAATCAATGTGATAAACTACATTAACAAAATGAAGAATAAAAACCACATGATCATCTCAATTGATGCAGAGAAAGCAATTGACAAGATATAGCATCCATTTATGATAAAAACTCTTAATAAAATGGGTATAGAAGGAAAGTACCTCAACACAATAAAGGCCATATATGACAAACCCACAGCTAATATCATATACAACAGAGAAAAACTGAAAGCTATCCCTCTAAGAACAGGAAACAGACAAGGATACCACTTTCACCACTCTTATTTAACATAGTATTGCAAGTCCTAGCCAGAGCAATCAGGCAAGAAAAAGAAATAAAAGGGATCTATATTGGAAAGGAAGAAGTGAAACTGTCACTATTTGCGGATGACATGATTTTATATATAGAAAACCCTAAAGTATCCACCAAAAAACTTTTAGAAATAATAAATGAATACAGTAAAGTTGCAGGATACAAATCAACATACAAAAATCAGTTGCATTTCTATACACTAACAATGAAGTAGCAGAAAGAGAAATTAAGAATAAAACCTCACTTATAATTGCAACAAAAAGAATAAAATATCTAGGAATAAATTTAACCAAAGAAGTCAAAGATCTGTACACTGAAAACTATAAAACATTGCTGAAAGAAATTGAAAAAGACACAAAGAAATGGAAAGATACTCTGGGCTCTTGGATTGGAAGAATTAACAGAGTTAAAAGTCCATATATCCTAAAGCAATCTACAGATTCAATGCAATCTCTATCAAAGTTCAAACAACATTTTCAACAGAAATAGAACAAAGAATCCTAAAATTTATGTGGAAAAACAGAAGACCCTGAATAATCAAAGCAATCCTGAAAAAAAAGAACAAAGCTGGAGGTATACACTCTCTAGTTTCAAAATATACTACAAAGCTATAGTAATCAAAACAGCATGGTATTGGCACAAAAACAGACATACAAATCAAGGGAACAGAATTAAAACCCCAGAAATAAACCCATACATCTATGGACAGCTAATTTTCGACAAAGGAGTCAAGAACATACAATGGACAAAGGAAAGTCTCTTCTATAAATAGTTGGGAAAACTGGACAGCCACATGCAAAAGAATGAAAGTAGACCATTATCTTACACGATACACAAACATTAACTCAAAATGGATTAAAGACTTCCATGTAAGACCTGAAATAAAAATTCTAGAAGAAAACATAGGCAGTATGCTCTTCGAGATGGGTCTTAGCAGCATATTTTCAAGTATCATGTCTGACCAAGCAAGGGAAACAATAGAAAAAATAAACAAATGGGACTACATCAAACTAAAAAGCTTCTGCACAGCAAAGGAAACCATCAACAAAACAAAAAGACAACCTAACAATTGGGAGAAAATATTTGCAAACCATGTATCTGATAAGGAGTTAATCTCCAAAATATATAAAGAA
This sequence comes from Ceratotherium simum simum, assembly GCF_057802395.1. Classification (NCBI taxonomy): domain Eukaryota; kingdom Metazoa; phylum Chordata; class Mammalia; order Perissodactyla; family Rhinocerotidae; genus Ceratotherium; species Ceratotherium simum. The sequence goes on along the minus strand of NC_141918.1, from coordinate 51,132,875 downwards.
CTCAAACTTCTCAACAACAAATAAACTAACAACCCAATTTAAAAATGGGCAAAAGATCTGAACAGACATTTCTCCAAAGAAGATATACAGCTGGGCAATAGGCACATGAAAAGATGTTCAACATCACTAATTATTAGGGAAATGCAAATCAAAACTGCAATGAGATATCACCTCTCGCCTGTCAGAATGGCTACAATAAATAATAAGTGTTGGAGAGGATGTAGAGAAAAGGAAACACTCATACACTGCTGGTGGGAGTGCAAACTGGTACAGCCACTATGGAAAACAGTATGGAGATTCTTCAAAAAATTAAGGATAGAACTACCATACGATCCAGCTATTCCACTTCTGGGTATTTATCCAAAGAACATGAAAACATGAATGCTTAAAGATATATGCACCCTCTATGTTCACTGTGCGATAGTCACAATAGCCAAGAGTTGGAAGCAGCCTAGGTGCCCATCAAGGAACTAACGGAAAAAGAAGATGTGGTATATATACAATTCTCAGCCATAAGAAAAGATGAAATCTTGCTATTTGCAACAACATGGATGGACCTTGAGGGTATTATGCTAAGTGAAATGTCAGAGAGAGAAAGTCAAATACCATATGATCTTATAAATGGAAGATAAAAACAACAACAAACACATAGAGACAGAGATTGGATTGGTGATTACCAGAGGAGAAGTGGGGAGGGAGGATGGTGAAAGGGGTGATTTGCACGTGTATGGTGATGGATGATAATTTGTCTTTAGGTGGTGAACATGATGTAATCTACACAGAAATGTAAATATGATGTAACCTGAAATTTATATAATGTTATAAAACAATGTTACCTCAATAAAAATAAATTAATTATATAAAATATATGTGTATCAAATCATGTTGTACACCTTAAACTGACACAATGTTATATGTCAATTATATCTCAATAAAGCTGGGGAAAAACAAATAAATAAAATGTACAAGATCAATTCACAAAGGAAAAGGCAACTTACACTGTGTGTTATATTCATAGGCAAGAGCATACTGTGAGAAGGTATAGAAAAGGTAGGAGATGAAGATAAGGGAAGTCTAGGCAAAGCCAACCAGAGAATGTACCCCCTAACACACTGCAAACACTCCAGTAGGAAAACACTATGCAGACGTTGAGGAGACTTCTCAACTTGACTGAACACATTTATCTCTGATCCCTTCTAAAATCCCAAAAAAGACAGTAATAATGAAGATATACAAGGCATGATAAGAAATTTTCAGAAGCTGGAAATCAGATAAACATATTTGTTTACTATTTTTAACCTGACTTAATAGACCAGTAAACACTGACAACCAAAAGCCTACGGTTAGGGAAAGCACAAAGAAGCTGATTCCTACTGCAGAACCTCAAGGGCAGAAATTGGAGTCTCCTAAAGACAGGGGATATGTGTAGGGCTGGAAACAAGGGGATAGGTTGAAAGTCTGTAAAAGAGGCTGGAGAGAATGTTTACTCACTGGAGAGGTGGAACCAGAGGGATGATCAGACTAAAGGACACAAGACACACTAGAGAGCAGGTGCACCATATTGAAAACAATGGGATTCAATAAAAATCCATATGCTGAGTGGTATGATTTCCCCCAGTCTCACTGCCCCCATGTAGCCTTTCTAAAGATTAGAAGTGTTCTTTCTTCGGAAAACAAACCAGCCTGAAAACTAGATACTTACATTTGGGAGTTCCCAACCAAACGCCTGGCTCTCATTCTGATCAACCAATAGTGAAGCCTATCAGCTGGCAAGACCCTGCCATGCAGCTTAGTGTCTCATCTTTAAAAGATGAGCTGACAGCCAAGGACCACCAGACATTTTCTGAGGTTGGGGGGAGAAACCAATAAGAAGAAAACTCGCTCCTCAGAGAGATGAGAGTACATATGGCATCCATACAGAAGGAACAGAAGGCAATAGAAAAGGAAAGAGATAACAGAAAGAACTCTTGGGATTTAAAAATATAACAGCAGAAATAAAATATTCAGTAAAATATATAAGATGAAGCTCCAGATATCTCTCAAAAAGTGGAATTTAAGACAAGAGATGGAAAAAAGTAGGGAACACATAAAAATATTAGAGGATGAGTCCAAGAAGTCTAAAGTCCTTTTAATTTTGAAGAAAAATTATATCTAAAATTCTAAAGCAATGCATCAATTAAGTGTATAGATTGAATAAGAATCTTTTGAGACACACGAAGTCTCAAAAACGTATCTTCCCTTCTTCCTTTCTCAGGAAGCTCCTGAGTGGTATAGTCTACCAAAACAAGAAGTGAACCAAGAAATATGAAGATATTTATGTCAGAGGCAGCGAATTAGTTCTTAACACTTATTTCACTCTCCTGGTGGCAGACACTGGAAATCTAAAAACATTTGTTTATATTCTTTAAAAAAAATCATAGTAAACAGTTCTGAACGACCACGTTTCTTCACTTGGCAGAAGGGGACATAAGGATGTCATAAAATGGGAGAACCAAGAACCAGAGATTGCTGAGTCAACCCCACAGACACCCAGAATATTGTGAGTTGATATTCCCTACCACATATCTTTATCATTTTACTCTAAAACTTCACGGTTAGTAAGTTTTAGTTGAAGAAATGCACAATACATAAATGTAGCCACAGATGCATTTTCCTTAATGTAAGGAAAACGAAATGCCTGTATTCAACAGCTAAAATTATGAAAATAAAATTATGAAAATGTTAAGGAGGGAAGTTTTGAGTCTGCAGCTGTGGAAGTTGCACTCAAACAATTTAGTTGGACAAAATGTTGACTGTTTTCTCAAAGTGGCATAGACTTTGGGTTGGGGGAGATGGACCAGGATGGCTTTAGCCAGAAAGTACTAAAAAAAAAGTTACCATTTTCTGTTAACTGAAATTTTGTTTTCTTACATACCAAACTTAAATCCCCAAGTACAAGCGCATCAAGTCTAGGAAAGACAGGATGTGGCCTCCTTTATAAAGGCGAGATTATGCAATACGGTCCTCTAGAAGGATGGAGGGAGATACGGTCACGTCATTTCTGAGTCTTAGGCTCCTGAGAGAAGGCATAGGAACCACTTTCTCCCCACCATTTGCATAAACAGCTTAAATCCTGCCATCTTTTCAGAGTTTTTTACACCAGGGGATAGAAAGTCAGGAAAACAGTACATAGAACTGAGACACCCAGATAAAATCTGAACTCCCTCGCTCTCAAAATTCTTCAAGAGAAGTAGATAATGAACATAGACAGGAAAGGGAGATGCTTTCATTTCTAGTCTGGCATGGGGATAAAATAAAATTTGAACAGGAGATAAAATTATTTTATTGAAGTTATACACTCCCTTTACCCATAGGCTGAATGTAAAAGCTAAAACTTAAGTATTTGCAGATTGGATAGTTACAATCTTGCCTTATGGTACATAACAACTTTATAAATTTTTAATTATTTTTCTGGTCATATGATTTTTTTCTACAGGGAAAAAGATTTCTTACAGTTCCAAAAAAATTTTGCAATACTCAACGTCTCTAGTTTCTAAAGACTCACAAAACATGATTGGGTTGTAATTTATAATATCAGAGCAAACAAGCTTTAGAAATAAAAAGGCTTTTAAAAATTCATTGATATGGGAGATATATATACATATAGATAAAGAGAAAGAGGAAGACATATTCAAAGTACGTTAGATTTTCGTCTCTGAAGAAGCCCTTTGATTTCATATTAAATTTCATATATACGAATAAATTTCATATATATTCTAAATAATAATTGTAATTTTTGCCCTTATTTTCAGTTTTTCACTTAGCAACAGAAAAATACAGTTCACATCTTCCTACTGAGTAGGCCCAGAAGAAAAAACCTACGTATATTCTGATCAACCTTAATGGTTTCGAAGCAGTTGTTGTAGCACCATGATTTCAAATCACGACTACTTCCTCAGAACTCTTCTGAGATAATAACAACAAAAACAACAATTTAAAAACCCATCTAAACCACAGAAAAACAAAAACTCCATAGAACTTAAAGGCACAAGCCAATTGGGCCCATGCCCCAAAGAGCGCTTATTTAAAGTCTGATTTTTCAAACACAGAGCTGATTTACAACACTTTTATGTGAATCTCAAAACACCCTTGTATGTAATTTTCTTGACCCACAACATACTAACAGAGTAACTTCTGAATTAGAAAGCAGAAAATTGCTAGAATTCCATCCTGTCACATGGAGAGAGAAATACACAAGTGGTTCTGCGGGATCAATAAAAGGACAGGAACTTCTGGTGACAAAGAAGCTAGTTTTAAAGCAATAACAAAAAAGAATTGTACTAAACGCCTAGTCTGAGCCCACTTACAATCTCTCTGCCTTTGATTTCCGCTAAAGCTCATATAAATTCAGGAATGCAAGACAGCAGAAGAAAGTATTAAAAATATAAACATTCCCTTAACTCCACACAATCCCTAGTACCAGGACTTTTCAAAATAGACAAGTGACTAATAAGACCGGCCTTGAATATACTGCCCCTCTCACAAACAAAAACAAATAGAAATTAAATTTTAAGGAATAATTTCATATTGTTGTTTATTAATACGTTTCACAGTAGTTTGAAGAAAATCATAAACAACTGAACATTGTGCACATGAAGAAAGCGATGTTGCCATTAACCATATATACGAACTCAGGAAACTGTAAAATATTTGCCCATGGGGCCGGCCCAGTGGCGCAGCAGTTAAGTGCACACGCTCCACCGTGGTGGCCCAGGGTTCACAGGTTCGGATCCCTGGCGTCCCCCCACCGACACACCACTTGTTAGGCCATGCTGTGGCGGCGTCAAATATAAAGTGGAGGAAGATGGGCATGGATGTTAGCCCAGGTCCAGTCTTCCTCAGCAAAAAAGAGGAAGATTGGCATTGGATGTTAGCTCAGGGCTAGTCTTCCCCACAAAAAAAAAAAAAATTTGCCCAGATTGGGAAACAAAATTAGTACTCCCCTACCACCAACCACAATTAAACCATTGTCAGCAGCAGAGTTGGCTTTCAGAACACACAAAGCTTCAATTAATAGTGGGAAAATGTCTTATTTTTCTCCAAAAATCTTGAATTGGAACAAGAAGAGTAAATAAACTGGATTCAACCAATCACTTCCTTTCCATAAAAAGAGGAGGAGTATCTGTACCCATAGCAAGAACAATAATAGGTTGAGGTTTGTCATCAGAGTCTTTGGATCTAAAATACTAAGGTTTTCTCTACAAAAACAGCTTCCTGACTATTTATTTACCCTTCCAATTGAAAGTACTGCTTGTCTTTAAGTCTTTAAAAATTATGGTTGAGATTAATTCATCCAAGGCATTCATTCAATAAGCATTTACTGGGCAATTCTACTGTGCTGGGGATACATTAAATAAAACCACCCCTGCCCTGAAGGAGTATTTGGACTGATTTTGGCAGACTTTGATTTTGCTTTAATTTACATTTCCCAGATTGCTAACGAAGGTCAATTGCTTGGCTCATATCCTGTGCCCATTTATTAACTAAGATGCTTGTCATTCTTTTGTTTATTGGTAGAAATGTACTAGCTTTTCTGGATCCTAATTACTATTCTGGATACTCATCATTTGTTTCTTACATGCAATGCAAATGTATTGTCCCATCCATAGCTTTGTCTTTTTGTCACACATTATGCTAATATAGTCAAATTAATCAATTGCCTCTGTATTTTTGCTGTTGTTGTTCTTGTGTCCTAAGAAATCCTTCTCTATCCTATGGTCATAAAGATATGCACAAAGGAAAATATGCATTTGCTGTTCACATGTAGGTCTATAAATTCACCAGCAATTTAATTTTGTATATGGTGTGAGGTAGGGATCTGATATTTTCTTTCTTATGGTAGCCAAATGTCCCAGCACCACTTATTGAAAAGAAATTTGCCAGATTGTGAAGAGGGAAGAGGATTTAAACAATTGGATTCGAACCTCAGTCTGGAGAGATCTGTGATGTATCACACCCGTACATTAAGTCTAGCCTGAATTACTAGAGTGCTAGATCCTTCAGGGAAGAAGTACCTCTTATTCACATTGTGTTCCTGTGCCTACTATAGTACACAGCAGATAGTAAAGCATTTGTTAAATATTCAAATAAATATAAAGCCCTTTATAATCTGGTTACCTCACCTTCGAGGTGCACCCACCATGTCCTTAGGATATACCAAATGAATAGTGTGCCTCTGTACTTTTTGTTGCTTCTCTTTGAAATCTTCTTTTCTACCTGCCTTACCAATTGGACAGTTGGCCTGTAAACACTTTCAGGCAAAACACAATGTGTTGCTCTTTTGCACCCACATGGCACCTATAAATACTTTTAAGCAGTACCTGGGACATTGTTGTACAAGCCACAGGCCAGTGAGCTCCCTTGGGGATCTCTACTGAAAATTAAAATTCAACTCTCAGAATACTAGAGAAATACAAAGTTTTTCTAGCCTGCGTGGATCAATGGACACAGGAACTTACCAGACTGGGGACTGTATATGAGCTCCACAGGGGCATCCTGATAGCTTTTCCAAATCCACTGACATATTCTCTATGGTAAAGGAGACAGTGTTCCTGGTTCTTCTGCATAACCCTGGGCCTCCCAAAGGGCAAATTTAGTTTCTCTGTTGCTGTTACTAAAATAAAAATAACATAAAATAAAAATGTTTGTAAAATTAGCAAATGCTCCTAAGCATAATAACTACCACTCTCTGATGGCTTATTATGTGGCAGGTACTCTGATAAATATTTTACATACTTAACCTCTTTTACCTATTACAACCGTATGAGGTAGGTGTTAGTATTCCATTCTACAGATTACAAAACTGAGGCTTCGATAAGTAATTTAGCCAAGCAACTAACAGCTCACAGGACATATTTGAAGAGATAAAACCTCAAAATCAGAAGTACATACATTATAACAAAGACGACCTAGGTTAATAATTGTCATAGGGAAGATACTGGAATTTTATAAAAAGTATGTCCTAATGTTTTATTTATTTCTAATTGTCTGCTCCTATAATCTAAAAATCCATCAATTATTGATGGTTAAAAACCTGCAGGGTATTCATGCCATGGAATAACACTCAGCAGATTATAAGAAGCTTATCAAACAACCAACACGTTTACTGAACTGTAACTGGGTGCCAGGTGCTATTCTAAGTGCACACATATATTAACTCATTTAATCTTCATAACAACTCTATAAAGTAGGTGTCCCCATTTGATAAATGACGGAACAGGCCTAGTGAGTTTAATACAAGAATATCTAAAAGATAACATGTATTAATAACATTGCTCTAAATTCTTTCCATGGATTAACTCCTTTAATCTTTACAACTACATGAGGTGGGTACCATTATTACAGATGAGGAGACCGAGGCACAGAGAGGTTAAGTGATTTGGCCCAGGTTACTCAGCCAGGAAGCAGTAGAGGGAGGACTCACACCCAGGCAGTTGGTGTGCTCACATCTAAGAAAGGGAATAGGGGACTGAGGATGCAGCGCGACCATTTCAAGAAATTTGTTTTGTTCCTGGAACCACTGCAACTACCCCACACTTGCTATTGTGGTTGTTAGATCTGGGTTTTCTTTGCCTCCTGTATATTGGCAATAAAATCTTTATGTTCAAAAGCCCCTGTGAGCTTCTTTCCAAGAATCCCCAAAAGAGCAGTACTGTGTTTTGTTAGGTCTAAACATCCAAGACTGAACATGTTTTCTACTGACTTACCTTCATCCTGGGTGAGATTCAGCATTTGATTCACACGTTCTAGAGAAGCATCCTGCAAGATGATGCGGGAGGGGGAGAAAGTAAGTCACAGTAATAACACACGTTTTAAACAGTGATCAGGATTATTTCTGCAGTACTCACACGAATGTTTTACTAGTGAACAAAGAAGCCAGACTCACTGGAGTTTAAATTCCAATTCTGTCACTTACTCAGAAGTATAGAGAAACTACTCCCCCTGGAATACATTTTTTTTGTGCGAGTTTGTAAAGATAAAACTGATAATGGGGCACAGCATTCTGACCAGAGCTGGAATCAACGACTAACTTGGGGTGACAACATCCCAGGGCTTCTCAAGCTTTAGAACACATACAACTCACTTGCAGGCCTGTTCACATGCAGCTTCTGATTCAGGGAGCCTGAGCTCAGTGGGGCCTGAGACTCTGGACCTCTCACCAGCTTGCAAGTGGCGCAGATGTTGACCCTGGGACCACACTTTGAATAGCAAAGGGCATTCTTCACAGAGAGGAACTTGGGGTTTGCAATCAGGGAAACCAAGCTCCTGTGACCCTGGACAACCTACCTAACTTCTCTAAGCCCTCCTTATCTCTAAAATGGGAATGAAACACCCACTTTGTAATGTTTATTATTGTTACTTTAAATGGTGGTTCCATGAGGTTACTGGAAGCAGTAGGTAGGAAACCCACACCCTCCCTCAGATTTGATTTTTACTGAGTTTTGACTGGACTTTTGTCCCTCAAAGCCTCTTTGGTTGGTTACTTATTTATGTGGTGCAATGTTGTTCTGAGGATTAGCGAGTGTGGAGTTTTGCTGACTCCTTCCTGTGAGGAATAACTCTCACCTGAGGCAGCAGGTTTCTCTTGAGCTCTACAACCACATTTGAACTCGGCCTCAAATGCATCTAGACATTAGTTTTAGCTTGATGGACTCCTGATATCTGGACTTCAATTCCATTCTGAAATTGCAGCCCCACCCATGGCTCCAGTTCTCACAGGTGGGCTTGGTTCTTGCTCTTAAAGCTCCCGTTCTGACCCCTGGCCTTTGGGGGTCCCCTCCCAGCGCTCGAATCTCACCTTTTTGAGAGTCTCCTGGGATCTGAAGTCCTGCTCCTGAACTCAGCCAGGTGCCTGATCCACTAAAAAGGCCTTCCCAATGCTGACTGACTGTCAGTCAGCCTCCACACGCTGCCTGATGGGATTCTTCACTGCTACCCAAAGGAGTACCCCCCACTCTGAAGGCTAGGCTTCTTGCTGGGTAGACTCCACAGCATCTCCCCTCATGGGTGTATCTGACGCTAGACTGCAATCCTGTAGCCTCGCAGCTATTTCTGCTCTAAGTAACCAAGCTTGACCATCTGATTCTTAAGCTGTAAGAGGGATGGTTTATGAGGGAAATCAAAGTGAGCTCCAGGAGTCTACTGTTCTGAACGGTTAAGGACAGTTAGCTCACAAGGGAATCAACAACTTCCAAATAGTGCTTCCCAGTTTACAAAGCATATTTACATACTTTTAATCTTATAATGTATTTCTCATTTCCAGATAAGGTTCAGAGAAACCACATACCTTTACGGGGTAAATATCTGCACTAGAACACAAAGCTGGTTGTTGGCTACCTGGTTATACATTGGTTGTTCCTTTACATTCTTATGGATACATGAAGTTATTACTTATGGTTTTTTTTGGGTTTTTTTGCTGAGGAAGATTCGCCCTGAGCTAACATCTGTGCCAATCTTCCTCTATTTTGTATATGGATCGCCACAACAGCATGGCTGCCAACGAGTGGTGTAGGGCTGTGCCCAGGAACTGAATCTGGGCTGCTGAAGCAGAGCACAACAAACTTAACCACTAGGCCACCAGCCCGGCCCATTACTTACCCTTTGTAGCTCAGGGCATGAACAGCCTAGATCATCTGTGGGCAATGGAACCGTAAAGCCACAAACAGAAAACTCGGACACTTCCTCAGCATGGGATGGCTCATAAAAAGGCACCTTCAGAAGATGGTTTAAACTGCCATGGGTACCGTTGTTTGGTGCTGGTTGAATGTGTAGAAGATCTGTTTTAAAAAATTTAGAGTAGTTTTAAATTGGAGGCAACAACATATCTGTAGGAGACGGGAGAAAACAAGCCCCTCCTGTTCACTTCCTTAAACAAATTCTGCTGCGATGCAGTCGTGTCCTGCACACCCCGATCAGTGTACTAACTTTCTTCCCCCGAGTTTCCATCACCTAGTCTTTCTGGAGAAGAGGACCAGTTGCTGTAGATGAGCTGCAGGAACTTTTAGGAAGTGGTTCTATTCCTCTAGAGAAAAGTATCATTGTTTAAATCATCACTTTGTTCCTTAAACATGTCATGGTTTTCTTGCATAAAAAGCTATACTTTTAGTAAAAACAAATGGAAAGAAGTTAAACAATTTACAACCTTACTTGTAGTATATTTACTTAATTATATGAAAATTCTCTAAGGACAGATACTATTTCAAAATTAAAGTAGGGAATTTTGCTTAATATGTAGGGATCTTTTTCTAACTTTTTTCTATAAAAACAGAACATGCAAATATCTCACAAACATAGGCTTTCACGTGGCCCCCGCTGAGTGCTACCAAACAGATCTCTCCTCGACCTGGAATCCTCTCTAGTCCCTTCTAAGCCTCCTCCCACAGGGCCAGCAGCCCTGACCACAAACTCGGCTTTGGGAACCAAGAATTTGAGCTGTTAAGGCTACAACACATTATTTTTAAGTGGATACTTTTTGGTCTCTAAGTCACATTCCATCACCACAGGCCAGGACAGGATTAAGAGCGACAACTGTGAGCATATTTATGTCCAGATTCCTGCAGCTAAAGGTGAAATTGTAACTTACCCACTGCCTTGCCTAGATGGGTGACTTGTCAATACAATGGTCTGAGGTAAGCATGCAGGCAGAAAAGGTAGGTTAGATTCCTCAAAACTCTAATTCTTTAAGGTTTTTTAACATTGATTATAGTAACAAGTGTCTATCCAAATAGGACTTTCTTTTTTTTTTTTTTTTTTGTGAGGAAGATCAGCCCTGAGCTAACATCCATGCTAATACTCCTCTTTTTGCTGAGGAAGACCGGCTCTGAGCTAACATCTATTGCCAATCCTTCTCCTTTTTTTCCCCAAAGCCCCAGTAGATAGTTGTATGTCATAGCTGCACATCCTTCTAGTTGCTGTATGTGGGACGCAGCCTCAGCATGGCCAGAGAAGCGGTGCGTCAGTGCACGCCCGGGATCCGAACCCCGGGCCGCCAGTAGCAGAGCACGCGCACTCAACCGCTAAGCCACGGGGCCGGCCCCAAATAGGACTTTCTTACCATCCTTTTATGCCAGAAGCTTTTTCTCTGTAATTACAAGAAAATACTTATGTTTTTCATTGTGTTTTTCCTGCTTTGAAAAGCTGGAAGTGTAATTTAATTATCTAAGTTTTATTAAATTAAATTTTCATATAGTAACTAACTAATAGAAAAGCTGGTCTCCTGAGATGTAATGTTTATCATTACTAGAAAAACAAAAGAATTCATTCTTATTGCTGAATAATTTTGAATAATAAATTATTCTTCCCCATCTTTTCTACTTTCTGTCTTCTTAGCACAGAGCATCCGCCTTTGGGATTCAATTTATCACCAATTTCAAAATACATATTTTTAAAACTATATCCCCATTTTGCTGTTGTATTTATATGGATATACTTACCACATATTAGGTTATAGATTTCAATATTTTCAAATGGTTCAATTTCAGTCTTCTCTTTGAAACTGGGTCCATGTGCCAAAAAGATAGCCTAGATAGTAACAGTCCTACTATTACTAGATGCATCTAAACTCAGAAACAGATGGTGGCAGAGACACACTGTGGTTCTGTAACAGCTCTCCTATTTGTACTTAGGCCTTTGTAAGGATTTCTTTTCGGATTTCAAAGTGACTTTTACATCACTTCCACCTGTGATATTGTACCAATCCCAATCAAATATAATCCCTCCTGTGTTGACTTGTCTCTCTACCTGCATCCACAGCACCTCAGATGTCAACAGACTGGGAGAATACAGGCAACAGTGGACAACCAACGTCAGCACAATGCTACCACATCTGGGCAACAGAAATTAGAAATTCATCCTATAACATCACGTATTCTTTTCATATTCTTTTCATATCATTTCTCAAATATGTTAATGTATGACAAAAAATGTTGAAGTTTCTAAGCATTAAATTTTTGCACAACTTCTACAACCCACTGATTTCTTAAATATATCTCCCCTTTACTTTTAGGATGAATAGACCTAAATATTTTTATTTATATTTAATTAATGTTAATTATATTCTTTATAACAGATCTAATTATTTTAGATTGTAAATAACTAGAAGAAAAGTATCAAACATAAGCTATTGTTTTCTGGTAACAGGGGTGTACCTATATACATACATATATATGTATATATATATATATAATACATATGTTTTCTTCCCCAAGATTCTCAGCAAAGAATTGGAGGTGTAGGTTTTTCTTGCAGCAGTTAACTTAATAGTCAAATAGTGCTCTAATTAATAGAGAAGCACTTTGTCTCCAGAGATTTTTCAAATATTCGCAGAGATATAACCCATCATGACAATGATAAGAGGCAGTACATTCAATAAGAGCCTAACATTTTTTGCTTTTTGGAAAGGTATATACATGGGTGTATGTGTGTGTGGTGTGTGCGTATGTATGGTGTGTAGTGTGTGTGTGTGGTGTGTATGAGTGTGTGTGGTGTGTGCGTATGTATGATGTGTAGTGTTTGTGTATGTGTGGTGTGACTGTGTGTGTGTGCAGTGTGTGTGTATGTAGTGTGTGTGGTGTGTGTATATGTATGGTGTGCCGTGTGTGTGTATATGTGTGTGGTGTGTGTATGGTGTGTAGTGTAGGTATGTGTGGCGTGAGTGTGTGTGTATGTGTGGTCTGTGTGTGTGGCGTGTGTGTATGTATGGTGTGTAGTGTTTGTGTATGTGTGGTGTGAGTGTGTGTGTGTGTATGTATGGTGTGTAGTGTTTGTGTAGGTGTGGTGTGAGTGTGTGTGTGTATGTATGGTGTGTGGTGTGTGTACATGTATGGTGTGTAGTGAGTGTGTATGTGTGGTGCGTGGTATGTGTGTGTATGGTATGGAGTGTGTGTGTATGTGTGGGGTGTGGTGTGTGTGTATGTATGGTGTGTAGTGAGTGTGTATGTGTGGTGTGAGTGTGTGTGTGTGTATGGTATGTAGTGTGTGTGTGGTGTGTGTGTGTATGGTGTGTAGTGTTTGTGTGTGTGTGGTGTGAGTGTGTGTGTGTGTACGTATGGTGTGTGGTGTGTGTATATGTATGGTGTGCAGTGTGTGTGGTTGTGTGGTGTGTGTGTATGTGTGGTGTGTGTGTGTATGGTGTGTAGTGTGTGTGTGTGTGGTGTGTGTATTACAAATGGAACCAGATAAGACCGTCAGGGTGTAACAAGCATCAAGCTTCACCAATGGGGAACACGGCTACACTTCCTCATGGGCTCCTCCAAGAGCTTCTTCCTGGGCTTCCAGGACACCACAGCCTCCTGGTTTTCTTCCTGCCTCACTGGCTCTACTTCTAGGTCTCCTTGCTGGTAACCCTTTTTCTCCCCCACTCTTCTAAGAGAAGTGCTTAGGGCTCTATACATGGTCCTCCCCTCCACCTACACTCAATCCCTGCGGATCTTATTAGTTGCATATCTTCTAAATGATTTATACGCCTCAAACTCAATTGTTTATCTCTGGGTAGACTCTCTCTTAATTGCCTATCTAACATCCCTACTTGCACGTCTGATAAATGTTTTGAACTTAACATGTCCAGCTGAATCGCGCTCTTCCCCTCCATCAGTGGCAGCCACAGTCCGACATCCGATGGCTACGAAGGCTCTCGCCCCAATACAGCAGACACTCCCACCCTCTAACAGTTATATTTCCCATAACACTTATCCCCTAACATACCAAATAATACATTCCTTTACTATGCCAACTGTCCGTATCCCCTTGTTAGAATGAACGCTACATGAAGGCAGGGATCCTTATCTTTCTGTTCACAGATGTATTCAAGAGTCCTGAACATTGCCCATCACAAAGTAGGTGCTCAATAAGTACTTGTTAAAAGAAAGCAGTGAGTTACCTCCATGCTCTTAAACTTAGTGTCGTAACCATGGGTGCCTCCTCCACAGGATGAATAATCTTTACTCCTATAAGGAATAATAGTAGTACACTGTGATCCATATATTGATATGAGACCCTAATGATTGCAAACTGAGATTTAATGGATTTTTATGTAGCTTCCGCTTTTATATAAGCAAATTTTTCTGTCAGCAACAGCATAAATATGGTTATTTTCGTGCTCAAATTCATAACCACAGAGGAACAAACAGAATGGTCGGAGAGAGGGAATGAGAATTCCAGGGTCTGTAAATAGAATTCAAAAGCCTTTCACTCTTAGACGTAGACAAAAGGATAATAACAAAGGCATAGATTTTAAAAAAGAATTTGGCTTCGAGCTTACCTGTCCCTTTACACATGTCTGTGTGATTGAGAAGAGTTTGATTAATATGTAACTGCAAGCATTTTAGTACTTTAGAAATAAATCTTTGGAACTGGGGAAAATATTGATTCCTATTTTACAGTGGAGATGTCTAAGGAAATAATATAAAAGTATGAGTAAAGAATACTCAGTAAGTTACCTATAACACTTGGTAAGGGGAAGCCAGTATATTCTATAAATTCAGAGTTTATTTTTAATTTTTGGGATTTTCTTCCATAGGCCATTGCTCTATTACTTGAATGACTTGTCAAATTTAGTTAGTCTTTTGCTACTTTTTATACTTTAATCTTTGAATTGCACAGTATTAGCAATTTTATACATAGTTAGCTTTTATACTTGAAAACAAAATAGCAATAAATGAACCTAGACTTTTTTTAAAGCAACAATGTTATACTGGTTCAAATTAGGTCTCTAAAGGGAAAAAAAGACTACTATTTCCAAAGGTTGACCTGAAAAGATTCCTCTCATTTGCTTCCCCACTCCCCACCTCCCACTCCCCAGGGCAAATACACACACAAACACACACACACACACACACACACAATGTTCTTGTTTGTTTTTACATTTTAGGCTCAACTGAAAGCAGGACTTAAATGTAGTGTCTTAAAAAGTCAACTTTTTAAAAAAGTATAACTGACTCTAACTCAGCTTAACTAAAAATAAATTACAAAATAAGAAATAAATCACAACACCAAGCAGGCCACACTCAACTCTACCCAAAAGGGGGAAGAAAGGAGAGGCTAAGTAGTGCCTGCAACAGGGAAAGCCAGAGGAGTCCTATTTAAGGGGCTTAAATTCAGTTACCCTAAGGAGCCACTTCACGTCCTTGTCTTAGTTAACTCCAGCAAAGTTGTTGGCATAAGGTAAAAGCTGTTTAGAAAATATTTTTATCCTTATTGCACAGATATTTGGTTCCCCAAGATTACCAGAAGTATTTGATTGGGGATAATTAAGTTTTAAATTCTGTGTGGGAGGCTAGACTACATTAATGAAAGAAAGAAAAGGTCTTCTGAAGCAAGTCATTGGTAAAATTTTCTAGAATTGGTCCTTTATTTATCTTTCAATTTTCAGAAAAATCTAGTTTTTTAATATTCTCAACTCCTAACCCAACTCTATCAGAAAACTTTTATATTGCAAAGGTTTATCTGGAAGTAAAAGATAAAAAATATTGTTAGAAAATGCTCTATTTTCTACAGCTTTCCAAATAAAAACTTTAGAGGTTTGCTCTTCTAACTGTTCATGTTCATGCTTTCCAACCATTCATTTGACTCTAGAAATTACATATGGAAAAATGGAAGCCGGCATTTGGAAAAGATGAGTGGATTTTAACTGTCATAATTTAGCTCAACTTCCAAGTACTATATGAAAACTTTTGGAACAAATTCTCTTTTATCTTCTCCATGTCTAATTAATAAAGTTATAATCAAGGCCAGGTTTCTCCCCCATGGCTAGTGATGACATAGATGGGAGATGAACAAGACTTCTCTCCTGGTACCAATCAGTTGCCAAGTCCTATCTTTCTCTACGGTACCCTTCACATTTTCCCTTGCTTTCCTCTACTGCCACCATTCTAAGCTCGATCCTCATTACCTCTGACCTGAACCAACTTCCTAATTGGTTATCCTGACTCTGAATCAGTTATCCTAAATCTCACCCCACCCACCCACACATACACACATGCTCATGCATGCATACCCACACTCTTAATCGTATTTAACGCTATTTATCACTGTTGGAAATGGAAACACACGTTTAATGAGTACAAATGTGGCACAGAATATGATAAATCAGTACTACCCTGGGAAATCTGAGTCATAAGTTCACCACATATATTTTCCTGATAATGTGCTACCTAACTAGTCTCACCATCCCACATGGCTCCATAGCCTCCCTCGGGCTGTCATAATGCTGAAGAACGGGTCACTACACATCTTTCTAACTGGCCTTGCTGCCGCTCACTTGACCATCCTCCTCCATATGGCAGCTGGAGTGAGCTCTCTGAAACGCAGATCCCACTATCTACCAGTGGTCTCCTACTTTCTTCACGGTCAAGGTCACACTCTTTAGTCATGACAGATAAAGTGCGTCATGCAGAGGGCAGCTTCATTCACCCAGTGCTCTAGCAACACGGGACTACTTGCCATTTCTGGAATCTAGTCCTTCTGTCAGGAAATCTGACCCTTTCTTTCTACCCTCCTTGCCCCAGAGCAGCTGCTGGCTTTAAAAAGGCACCGGGCTGCTCTGTGCAGAGCCTTTAGAAGAAGAAGCACCTCTGGGCCGGCCCCGTGGCTTAGCGGTTAAGTGCCCTCGCTCCACTACTGGCGGCCCGGCTTCGGATCCGGGCGCACACTGACGCACCACTTCTCCGGCCATGCTGAGGCCGCATCCCACATACAGCAACTAGAAGGATGTGCAACTACGACATACACTATCTACTGGGGCTTTGGGGGGAAAAAGGAGGAGGATTGGCAATAGGTGTTAGCTCAGGGCCGGTCTTCCTCAGCAAAATGAGGAGGATTAGCATGGATGTTAGCTCAGGGCTGATCTTCCTCACCAAAAAAAAAAAAAAAAAGCAGCAGCAGCAGCAGCTCTGAGAAGACACAGCTGGCAGTGCTCAAGCCTTGGCGAGTAGACAGGTGACTTCCAGCGAAGAAAAGTGGTCCCTCTCCTCCTGCAGACACAGCCCCATCAGGGCTTGATGAGCTGAGCAAGGGTTACATTTCAGCACCCACTCCTCTTCTCGGCTGAGTACCTTGTACACTGCGCAGACTGCACAACTGCACAGGGCAGACCTGCTGTATGGCAGCAGCTAGCCTAACCCACCCTGAGTCTTCAAAACCCAGAGCAGGAATCACCCTACCCGGAGGCATTCTCGGACATTCTCTGACATCCTCGCCTGGGATGTGTGATCACTCTTTGTGTCCTTGAGCCTTGTACTTGATCGTAGTGCAGAGGTTGTTACACCTGATTATAATTGTTCTCTTCCTCCCTGCCTGGGCTAAGACCCTTACGGTGGGGACTGTGTCTTTATCTCCAGTTCTTAGAAAGGTGCCTGGGACATATTTGTCAGTTTCATAAATCATAAAATAATCATAAAATAAAAAGCTTTTATTCATGTTCTCTAAAAGGGCACTTTAACAATACTTCAACTATAGTTTCAAATAACTGGATTTCCCCAAATTAGTAAAATCCAACACATTTTAGGCAAAACAAGGATGATGATGATGATGATGATGATGATGATGAAGAAAATGGATTACACTAAGTGAAATTTGCTATAATTTTGAAAAGAGAATCTAATCTAGTTACCGAATACTGAACATTATTACTAAAGACAACATACTTTCACTTAGAAAATAGGTCTCCTGAGACTCATGTGTTGGAGATAGAGCGGATCCAGGATTGGATCAGATGAAACTGCTGGGTTGATCTGGCAAGAGCTGCAGTTAACACTCCTCTGATCTAAGTTAATTTACTTTGTGTGCTAAGGGCACGAGAATAACAAAACCAGGCTAACCTTGTGTTACAGATGAGGAAAATGAAGCCCCGAGATGCAATCTGTCTGAACTCCCACAAGGAGCCAGGCATGGAGCCAGGCCTTGTAAGCCAGGCTCTTTTTACATCTCACTGCCAGCTGTTCAACGTACAGCTCACAGTTCGAGACTGAGTATTAATGAGAGACACCCAGAGATGTTCTGGAGGCTGGATTCTCCTTCTGTAACCCACTGGTCATGTTGTCGGATGGATGGGCACGTTCTCGTTTTGCACCAGTGGCCTCCTAACTACTTTAATCTCATATTCTTAACAGTAAATATTTGAAGAACTTACCCACATTTATTTATATATTATATACATACATTACTAACAATCTTATATACTTAATATTAGTAAAGCTTAATTTTGTTCACATAGTTTAATGTTTTTTCAGAGAACACTGTCCTGAGCCCTAGACCAGCCCGCTGACCTACACAAAAGGCTGTGAAACTCCAATCCCAAGAAGAGAGGCAGCGCCATCTAGTGACCGCTGTGAGCTGCACCCTCTCTGGCCTCGAATGCACTGCGTGGGTTTCCTGGTTACACATCTTCAAGCAGAGGCTCTGCCAAGTCTCTAGTTCCTCCCCCTGCACACACTTACATTAGAGCTCAGCTCTCTCATCTTCTTTTGTCTCCCCTCTGTTAAACATATCTCTCAGCCACTGTATTCCCATAGTCCTCCGTAGCCCCTTGGCATTACACAGCACACACACAAGATAGGCCAGAAAACACAGCATGATCCTGATTCTATTTATAACCTCCTATGCCCATGGAAAAAACACGGGAATGAAATACAAAAGTAGGAAACGTTCATTAAACTACCAGACAGTGTGTATTTATTTGTTTACTGGCTTGTTATCAGTCTTGTCCATTTGACAAGGAGGGCAGGAATCATGTCTGTATCCCAAACGCCTGAAACAGACCTGGCACATATGTAGCAAGCATCAATAAAATTGCATTGTATCCATGAATTGCTTGGTTATTTTGGGAAGGAGTGATTCAGAATGGTTTTTATTTTCTCTAAACATGCTTATATTTTGCAAATGCTCAACAATCAAATGAATTATAACTGTAACTAGAAAAAAGACATAAATGTTACAACTAATTGGTTAGCGTGGCCTTATAGCCATAAACGTGATCTTTTATAAAAACCACAAAGATGACAAAGATCTTAATTAAACAGCCATCTTACTACCAGCCTGGAAGACAGCTGATATCATCTTTACATTCTGTCTGTTGCCTAAAGGAGACCCCAGTGAGGGTTAAGACTGTGTCGGTATTGACAGTCTCTGGAACAGTCGATGTACAGTCTCAGCCTTCCTCCTCAGTCTCATCTATATTTGTGAAGGTTATGATGCTAGGATCAGCAATCTAACAGTCATTTCAAATACAAGAGTGCTAGATAGCATATGAATGTCAAGAAAATGTCAATGCTCAGGAAAATTTACATGATCGTAGTAGCAGGGTAAAGTGAAGAAAATTTATAATGAAAGATGGTTGTTAAAAGTATTGTGAGATAAGTAACTAGACACACAAACCTCACAGCCAGCCACTGTCGATCCACCAAAAGATGAACTTTGTCGATTCTGATATTTTTGGCAAAGTGTAGTCGTTTTGGCAAATCAGGAGTCAAATAGGGTTTGAAATGCTGATCAGGTTTTTGGCACTGAAAAATAGGTAAATGATGTCTTCATGACGCTTATATGCTTATTACACAAGTTAATTCAACAATTTCATCTCCTAAGACAATTTATTAAGCACTTTTTAAAAGTAAGAGGATTTAAGCTTGGCTAACAAAATAGGAATATTAAACCTATTATCAATGCAGCTGCATTCCTTAATTATAGTGTTTTTATTGTTGCAACAATATTTAGGTTGCAATTAAAAATATGATGTAAATTATACTGTTTGATGTTCCAAGTTTCCATTCTTGTGTATATATCTTAAACCACCATAAATCTCTCCTCCTTTTTGACAGAGAATAGATATAAGTCTAGATTTAGAGCAGCAAATACAACTTTTGAGTCTAAATTACACATAAAAAGTATACAATACACTACTGGCTATGAGTAAAAATTTTAAAAATCAGTTTGAGCCAAAAAATGCCTTCACAATTGACTCAATTTACCCTTTAAATAAAGTATATTTGCTTAATTTTCAAATCAACAATTTTTGAAATCTAGTACAGTCTCCCTATTTGTGAAAAATTCATGGATTTCTCACACACTGGAGTGAAATTTTGTTTCTTTAGTAATACTGCTGTAACTAGATGGCATATTTTAAAACTACATAAAAATGCAAATCATATTATTATCTATCATGTAAAAACAGTGAGGAAATGAGGGATAGAACTACAAAGGAACTTTTTCTCCCTTGTGACCTTTTTGAGAAGCAAGAGAAAAAAAATACAGATAAAAATATGAGGAAATGAATTTTTTCTACTTCCTCATTTTCTCATTTAGTTTAAGCCTTGATAATCTCATAAATATTTCAAATCTGGGTCACTATTATCTCATGCTCAATTTATATAAGAAAAATAGGAGACACTATGAAATAGAACAAAAAACAATTTAAAAGAAATACAGAATATAGGAGAATAGAAAGTTACAGAATGAAAGGGGGGAAGAGAAATGTATTTATTGCACAGATATTTCTGCCAGTTTTTTCCTTGCCTTTTTTGGTATCTTTTCCAGGCTTCTTATTTTTCTACTTTTTCATCTGTCATTACTTCCTTCTTAAGCCAGTATTTTTGTAACTTCCAGGCAAGCGCATAATGGCAGCTGCAGTGTATGCAGCTTCCTCAAAGACACAAGGGACTAGAATGTGCCCTTATGGACCATAGATCATTTGACTGGTGAGTCACAGTTTCCTAGTTGGGTGTGTAGCCAGAGTGAATCCAGAGAAAACCAGGGGTACACCGTCAACCTCTAAAGAAGTACTGGGTTAATCTTTGCATTTGAGAGGAAGACACTAGAGTTGAGATAAAATTTGGGTCATTTTATCTAAGAACAAAGTTGCTGCTGCTGTCTGTCACGCAGCCAGAACTTAGACCTGCCAGTTCATGTCTGGTTATGTTTGTCTAATATGCGCTCAATACAGGCCCACAGAACAGCATTACTGGGGATATTGTACTACCACATGGAATATTTTCCTGGCAATAATAGACTACTTTGGGAAATGGTAGTCCATTTCTTCAGGGTTCTGTAGCTCCAGGCCCAGTCCATATCTGTGATGCCAAGTAATAGATTTCCAAAGCCTGTGGGATCCAATCCCCTTGCACCACAGGGATTACTGGGGATTTGTCCTTCCTCACCCACCAATGGGACTGCAGCTACATGGATCATGAGGTGATGGGAAAAAGGGAAAACAACGTGCGGATTGAGAGCATCCACATGTTAATTCTCGACTACCCACCCAATCAGCACGAACACACTACGTGTACACCCTTCACCAGCAGGGGGTGAGACTGTCTATCTGTTTACTCAAGATCAGAATCTCAGAAAAAGCAAGAGAAAAAGGAGTGACTGACACCCTAAGGGATTTCTGCTCTAGCTGCCATTCCTCCTTCAAACTCACAGGGGGCCCCGGGTTACAGTAACCATTCCTTACCCGATGTGTCATCGTCAGTCATTCACATTTCATCCTAACTGTTTTTACTATAATTGCACATCACCTACATTTAAATAAATTGAGCCCCATGCCAAGCAATGGTAAACTCATGAATTCCATATCATAGATACGTATTTGTGAATATACTTTAAACAGAGAACTATTAAAACTACCACACAAGAATATTTCAGGTCTCTCCAGGTGTAGTTAACTCCACCTTGAAAAATCCAGATTGTTTTAAACTATCTGGAATTTGTCCTGCTCGTTTACTTATAACCTGGGTTATGGAACCAATCAAAAGCAGCTGGAATTATACTTAGAGGGTAAGGAGATGATCTTTCTGACCTGTTCAAAAAGATCTGTAGAGTCTGTGATTTCCTGATATTAAGTCACACAGAAAAATGTCTGATATTAAGTCACACAAAAAAATGTGAAAAGCAATGCTACCTGAAGCTCTCTAGCACGGCCCCTTTGAATGAAACAAAAGCCCATTCCATAAAAGCCAGGAGTCAGTGCCCCTGTTACCCCAAACTAATTTCCTATGATAGTGTCAACTCCAAAATGAAAACAACTAAGATAAAAGCAACTGATATGCATATAAAATAATGTTGGAGGGAGGGTTTAAAAAATATATTACGGGTGGCTTGGAGTCAGAAATATAGAGTATAAATTTCTTGAATCCAAGATTAACATACATAGATTTATTAGGAGACTGTATACTTACACTGAGGTTTCTAACGATTTCTTCAGAATTAACTGTTTCAAAAGAAAAAAAATAAATCACATTACGATTGATACTTGACAACTGCAAAAAATGTGAACAACTCAGGTGAATTTGACACTAATTTATTAATGAATATGATCTGGTAAAATTAAATAAAAATTATTTTAGCATTTAAGAACAGATATAATATATTGTAACATAACGATATTAGATATTACCATAAACTTTATAGACTGACTATCCTTAAACATGGGAATTTCTCACTTGCTTCTGTGTGGTCTTCTCAAGAAGTCAGAAGAGGGGCCTGGTAATCCCTACATCCTCAGAATCGGGGGCTATGGTTATTCACGTTAAGTTTTACCTTTTTTTTTTCATATGGGCATCTTTATACTTACAGCTATAAAAGTCTTGAGGTACATTATCAGCCCTGATGCGGGGGGCAGGCCCTTCATACATGTAGAAGTTTATTTGGGGTAGATAATCAGTCATATATTCCACTTTGTCACAGTAAGTCTGATCCATTCCTGAAAAAAAAAAATCATCCCCTGAATGCATATAGATGGTAACAGTTGGTTGTCTTTGATCACGTCAAATAGCAGATAGATCTCAAACCAAGTTTCACTGAGAGCCTATGCAATTTACCCTCTACTTTACTCTAAATGGCAGACCTTGAAAATCCTGGCAGGAGAGCGAAAGGTCATGTTTATAAGAGAAGAATAGACAGGAATTATCAACAGATCATTTGTTCAGTGTAGATCAATTAAGGTAATTTCAAAGAGGAAAATAGTCTCTAGGAAGCTAATTAGATCTTTATAACATCTGATTTGTACATAAAGCAATATGATAAATTTTTAAATCAAAAAAACAACATGCATTTCTACAAAACAATAGATTAAGAGAATAAGGACTAGAGAATATTTATTTTTCATAAGTGTATTATTTAAATTTATATAAGCAGCACGTGCTCTAAAAAAGATTCGGTAGTTAAAACTAACTTTCTTATTTGAAGATTCTTCAGACTACATCACAATTTGTATTTTTATGATTTTTATGATTTTTATTTTTATATTTTATAATTTCTTTTAACAAAATGTGCATTAAAATATTTCCTTTAACTTTAAAACAGTAGGCCAAAGTGTTAGGGAACCATTTTAGAAGTTTTTAAAATAAATTACTGTTTCACACTATCTTGATGTCCTAAAATGCAAAGCAAACTTCTGCAGACTGCTCCTTTTCCTCTTCTTGCCCCATGTCTGGTTCCTTCACAGATACTGGAGTTTACTTGAATGTCCTCCAAGAGAAGATGGTTCTGATGACCCATCTAGGAAAGGTCCATTTCTGCTATAGGTACCTATGAACACGCCATGTCTAGTAAAGTACTCAGCATTGAGGAGGCACTTAAAAAATACGTGTTGAGTGAATGAGGATTTCAAAACTGTGTGAGGTGGCAGAGTGGCAGCTGTTCCACTTCCTTGAACACTCAGGTTAGCCGAGATGGAGAGTTCACCTCAAGCAGACAAACATGGGGTGATAGAGACTTTATAGAAGTCTATTCATACAACTCAAAAAAAATAATATAGGGGCCGGCCTGCTGGCACAAGCAGTTAAGCGCGTGGTCCGCTGCGGCGGGCCGGGGTTCGCTGGTTCAGATCCCGGGTGAGCACCGACGCGCTGCTTGTAGAGCCATGCTGTGGCGGCATCCCATATGAAGTAGAGGAAAATGGGCACGGATGTTAGCTCAGGGCCAATCTTCCTCAGCAAAAAAAAAAAAAAAAAAAGAGGACGATTGGCATCAGATGTTAGCTCAGTGGTGATCTTCCTCACAAGAAAAAAAATAATAATAATACAAATTCTTTGAGAAAATAAATGAAATTTACAAACTTTTAGCCAGACTCACCATGAAAAATAGAGAGAAGGCTCAAATAAATAGAATTAGAAATGAAAGAGGAGAAATTACAATGGGTACCACAGAAATACAAAGGATTACAGGAGAATACCATGAAAAACTATATGCCAACAAATTGGATAACCTAGAAGAAATGGATAAATTCTTAGACTCATACAACCTTCAAAAACTGAATCAAGAAGAAATAGAGAATCTGAATAGACCAATCACAAGTAAAGAGATTGAAACAGTAAACAAAAACCTCCCAAAAAAACAAAAATCTAGGACCAGATGGTTTCTCTGGAGCATTCTACCAAACATTCAAAGAAGATTTAATACCTATCCTTCTCAAACTATTACAAAAAGTTGAAGAAGAGGGAATGCATCCTAACTCACTCTACGAGGCCAACATCACCCTGATACCAAAACCAGACAAGGACAACACAAAGAAGAAAAATTACAGGCCAATATCGTTGATAAACATAGACGCAAAAATCCTCAACAAAATATTGGCAAACTGAATACAGCAATACATTAAAAGGATCACACACCATGATCAGGTGGGATTTATACCAGGGATGCAGGGATGGTTCAACATCCACAAATAAATCAATGCGATACACCACATTAACAAAATGAGGAATAAAAATCACATGATCATCTCAATGGATGCAGAGGAACCATTTGAAAACATCCAACATCAATTTATGATTAAAAACTCTCAATAAAATGGGTATAGAAGGAAAGTACCTCGACATAATAAAGGCCATATATGAAAACCCACAGAATACATCATACTGAACAGTGCAAAACAGAAAGCCATCAAAGCCTTGTTCTGAGAACAGGAACAAGACAAGGGTGCCCACTCTTGCCACTCTTATTCAACATAGTACTGGAGGTTTTGGCCAGAGCAATTAGGCAAGAAAAAGAAATAAAAGGTATGCAGATTGGAAAGAAAGAAGTGAAACTCTCCCTGTTTGTGGACGACATAATCCTATATATAGAAAACCCTAAATAATCCACCAGAAAACTATTAGAAATAATCAACAACTGCAGCAAAGTTGCAGGGTACAAAATCAAGTTACAAAAATCAGTTGCATTTCTATACACTAACAATGAACTAGCAGAAAGAGAAGTCAAGAATACAATCCCACTCACAATTGCAACAAAAAGAGTGAAATATCTAGGAATAAATTTAACCAAGGAGGTGAAAGACCTATACACTGAAAACTATAACACATTATGAAAGAAACGGAAGATGACACAAAGAAATGGAAAGAGGGGTTGGCCTGGAGGCATAGTGGTTAAGTTCCCGTGCTCTGCTTCAGCGGCCTGGGCTTTGCCATTTTGGATTCCAGGCGCAGACCTACACATTGCTCATCAAGCTATGCTGTGGCAGCATCCCACATACAAAAAATAGGGGAAGATTGGCACAGATGTTAGCTCAGGGACAATCTTCCACAGGCAAAAAGAGGAAAATTGGCAACAGATGTTAGCTCTGGGCCAATCTTCCTCATCAGAAAAAAAAGAAAAAAGAAAGATATTCCATGCTCATAGATTGGAACACTAAACATAGTTAAAATGCCCTTATTACCTAAAGCAATCTACGGATTCAATGCAATCCCAATCAGAATCCCAATGACATTCTTCACTGAAATAGAACAAAGAATCCTAAAATTTATATGTAACAACAAAAGTCCCCGAATAGCTAAAGCAATCCTGAGAAAAAAGAACGAAGCAGGAGATATCGCAATCCCAGACTTCAAAATATACTGCAAAGCTATAGTAATCAAAACAGTATGGTACTGGCACAAAAACAGACGCACAGGTCAATGGAACAGAATTGAAAGCCCAGAAATAAAAACACACGTCTATGGACAGCTAATCTTTGACAAAGAAGTCAAGAACATACAATGGAGAAAGGAAAGTCTCTTCAATAAATGGTGTTGGTAAAACTGGACAGCCACATGCAAAAGAATGAAAGTAGACCATTATCTTAGACCATACACAAAAATTAATTCAAAATGGATTAAAGACTTGAATGTAAGCCCTAAAACCATAAAACTCCTAGAAGAAAAAATAGGTAGTACACTCTTTGACATGGGTCTTAGCAGCATCTTCTTGAGTACCATGTCTACTCAGGCAAGGGAAACAAAAGAAAAAATAAAGAAATGGGACTACATCAGACTAAAAATCTTCTGCAAGGTAAAAGAAACCATGAACAAAACGAAAAGACAACCCACCAATGGGGAGAAAATATTTGCAAATCATATATCTGATAAGTGGTTTATTCCTAGATATTTCACTCTTATATGTAAAGAACTGACCAACTCAACAACAAAAAAACCAACAATCCAATCAAAAAATGGGCAGAGGATATGAACAGACATTTTTCCAAAGAAGATATACAGACGGCCAACAGGCACATGAAAAGACGTTCAACATCACTAATCATTAGGGAAATGCAAATCAAAACTACAATGAGATATCACCTTATACCTGTTAGAATGACTATAATTACCAAGACAGAAAACAACAAATGTTGGAGAGGACACGGAGAAAAGGGAACCCTCAGACACTGCTGGTGGGAATGCAAACTGGTGCAACTACTATGGAAAACAGTATGGAGATTTCCCAAAAAATTAAAAATAGAAATACCATATGATCCAGCTATCTCACTACTAGGTATTTATCCAAAGAACTTGAAATCAACATTTCAAAGAGATTTATGCACCCCTATGTTCATTGCAGCATTATTCACAATAGGCAAGATGTGAAAGTAAACCAAATGCCCATCAGCTGATTAATGGATAAAGAAGATGTGGTATATATACACAATGGAATACTACTCAGCCATAAAGAAGACAAAATTGTTCCATTTGCAACAACATGGATGGACCTTGAGGGTATGATGTTAAGCAAAATAAGCCAGACAGAGAAAGACATACACCACATGATTTCACTCATATGTGGAAGATAAACAAACACATGGATAAAGAGAACAGATTAGTGGTTACCAGAGGGGAAGGGGGTTGGGGGTGGGTGAAAGGGGTAAAGGGGCACAGATACAACAGGTGACAGATAACAAGTAGACTATTGGTGGTGAGCACAATGCAGTCTACACAGAAACTGATAAATAATAATGTACACCTGAAATTACACAATGTTATAAACCATTATGACCTCAATAAAAATTTTTTAAAAAAGAGTACATAGTTCAACACTGATTTGTTACTAAAATAATTGAAGATAAATCACCACTCTAGATAATTACTAATTAGCAGGTTAAAAAATGTTGACCGTAGAAGAAAAAAACAATAAACAATAAGGCAAGGAATCAAAGAGGAGGGCATAGACTGCAGTACCAATTAAACATTAAAATAAAATACACTCTATGTAACCATAACTGAGAAAAATATACTGAAATATATTTCAGAAAAATATACTGAAAAATATACTCAGAAAAAATATACTGAGAAATATACATATCTTGGAAAAATTCTTCTCACTGGCATTCCTAGGCCCTACTATCTTTGGGTGACATATTAAACAAACAAACAAAAAAAACTCTCTACCTCAAACTACAATACAAAATAAAAATCCTTCTTTGAAAAAAATTAAAAAATAAGAAAAAAATAACACACAGGACATGGTAAAACCAGCCAATAAGTAAACTGCAGCCAATCCACGTGAATGAAACTCCCGCTGAAAAGAAGGCCTGAAAAGCACTTTGTATGGCTGAATAAGAACCCAATCACATCCTGTTAAGTACCACTAACTCCATTTTTACAGAAAATTAAGTGCGTGGATGGATATTTAGAATGGATGTTAGAATAATTAAACTAGAAATTTTAATTTTAGTCTTCTATTTATCACAGTCTACCACTAACTCATTCTTGGCTCATTCAAGAGCTTCTAGGCAGAGAAGTACATTATCATTATTAAAGTATCATTATTATTTTTGTCTCCTCCCTGAAGTGATAAGATAGAATCAACGATAAAATATGATTAAAAATAAAGGCATACCATGGTCAGCCACAAGGATTATATTGACACAGTTGTCTAAATTCCGCTGTTTCAGGCCTTCCATCAACATTCCGAAAGCATCATCTACTAACTGTAATGCTTGAATTACCTAAGGAAAGAGAATTGGAGTTAAGATTGTCTTCATGAATTAAGGTGTAATTAAGCATATCATTACGTAGTCAAGCAAAAATTATACGCATTTCCTTCTCTGAATTGATGGGTTTTGAAATAGGACATCAGAGCCCAGCAACCACGCTACTACATTTACCAAATACCAATTTCCTAAATTTCTACAAGCAAAAAATTTAAACCATGTTCCCTACAAAGGAAGACAGACTACTAGGCAATAAAAATCTGAGACAAATGTTCAACCTCAACAAACATTTTTCAACTGCAAAGGTATTCATGATAATGACCAATGCTGGGGAGAAGAGTCCACAGACTCTTTTATAGGAGCCTAAATGATTACATACGGCCTGGAGGATCATGTGACAATGTGTAATCAGAGAGTTAAAAAGGGGCAGAACCGAATAATTCTACTTCTGGGCATTTGGCCTAAGTAAACACTTAGAGTACAAATGGAGATTTACATACAAGGATGTTCATCACATTATTTATCTATAATTTAAATAAAAGAAAAAATAAATTATGCCACATTCTTAAGAAGTCATCCTCAACAGCCTTTAAAAAATATGTTTTAAAGAACACGGCATAGGAAAATGCTCATAATACAATGTAAACATAAAAAATTAAAACCAAGCTGTATATGCACCCGAACATATTGCGGAATCCCGATTTGTTTTTAAATGTATTTAGCATTTCTTAGAAAAGCACATGTATAGAAAACAAAAAGGAAATATATCAAAAATATATTAACCATGGTCATCTCTGAATGGTCAATTGGAATTCATTTTTATTTTATTGTTTATATTCTTTTGTGTTTTTAAATTTTCCAGACTTTATCAATATAGTGCATTGAACTGACAAGGTTTAAGTGAATAACTTTTACTGACATAACTTTTCACTTTTTTTTTCACTGAGTAGGAAAGTGTAATAGTAATAGGATTGGGAAACAATGTTTAATCTCTAATAGTACTATAAGAGTACTATAATTAACAATGATTGTCTTTTTTTTTTCTTTTTCTGAGAATTTTTCAAGCCAATTACCATTAAGAACTTTAGCGCGTTATCTCACGAAATCCTCAAAGCAAACGTTCATGGATGGTGCTATTGGACCTTCCAGTTGTAGAGACCAGGAAACTTGAGGTTTAAGAAGTGAAGAAACGTGTTCATGGCCACACAGTTAATAAGGGACAGAGCAGGACTAGAACTCAAACCATCTCTATCTACTGTTAAATCCATCAACTCCAACATGCTTTCCTGAGCCTCATTCTCAGGGTGACCATGCCCCCTGGTATGCCAGTGAGAGTCACAGTTTCCACCTGTCATCATGACATAGTTATGTCCCCTCTCACAGAGTCACCCTACTCACACCTCCCAACTGTACTGAGAGCCCTCCTCCTCTGTTCTCACCCAGCACCCTGGTATGCTGCCACCACCGGACTCTCCACAGTTTTGAAACCATCTGTGCATGTGTCTGCCTCCCCAGGAGAGCACGAGCTCCCGCAGGGAAAGACCGTCCAACCTCACTCATCACATGCTTCCCAAGCACAGAGCCCCACAAAGTGCACACTCCATAGATGGCACATTTTACTGAACGTGACTAGACGTCAGCCCCCAACTCCAGCCCAGAGAAAGGAAAGGAAGAAGAAATCCCCTTAACGGGCAATGAGTGAGCAGTTTTTTGAGCGCTAAGATCATTAACAGGCATGGAAATGTTTGCAGCTGTGGGGCAAAACAAGTTTGGGTAGAAAACCCTGCTCTTTTCACATGGAATCACGATCACTCACCTTCACAGTGGGTACTGTGGAAGCAGTAAAATCAGCCCTGGTACAATGAATTAACTGGTAAGACCCTCAGTGAACAAGTGTTCTTTGTCTCCAGAAGGCCCTTTCTGTAAAATGGAATTCTAGGTTGCAGAGGAACCTGCTACCTGGAAGCTCTAGACGGCACTGAAATAATCTGCTTTTCATTATATAAATAACATTACTATATCAAAGCACAAATTTAATAAGTGTTTATCAAATGAGTCAAAATGTGGTTCATAAGGCAGATATCCTTTTTAGACCTTAAACTATTTTGTGGTTAATAAGGCAGATATTCTTTTTAGACTTTTAACTATTTTATCAAAAACATTTATATTTTATGGGAATTACAGAATACCATTTTATTTTGTGGGTTAGGGCTAGATGGTTTTACATGTGTTTTAAAAAGAAACTTACTGCAGCACTGACTGGTCCTTTTTGGTGTCCTGCAGAATCAGGCTGTTCCACATACAGGGTATAAAAATCAGGTCTAGGGATGAAATGGAAACAGAGAAGGACATCAGTAAACCCGGAGTAAACCTACAGGTTGGATTTGGGAACTTTGTAGATCTAGAACTTTGGGGCCGTATCCTCTTTTCCTCTGGCCTCCGTCTCTTCATCGGGGTCCCGTGGTCCCACTTGGCCCGAGTAGGGACAGTCTCCTGACGGGAATTAAGACCTTCCAGGCTGTAAGCGCTGGTCAGACTTAGTAACGAAAGCCTGTCTTGTTCTTGCTGTGAAGACCTCTCTCAGTGCCCCTCAGCCCTCATGTTTCCGGGTTTCTGACTTTTTGCTGATTCTGTTCTGCCACTCCTTGAAATTTCCTTTAAACATCTGGTCTCAGATGCACCGCTGACCTGGCGCTCTCTTCCAGGATGCTCTGACCGCATCCCGGGGCCGGCCTTGCCCTGGCCCCTCTGGCTCCGGGGTCAGTCCTCACGACCAACTTGCAGATCCACCGCAGTCCTGCTCCCAGCCCATATCTGGTTCTGAGATTTGCTTCTGCTCTTTGGTACTAGCTCTGTCTCTATTGTCCCATCATGTCAACCACATTCTCAAGAGCAAAAAGTCAACTGCTCTCAGAAATAATTCTTGAAAAGTGCCCATTAAAAGAAAATGCTAGGGCGGGCCCAGTGGTGCAGCAGTTAAGTGCACGCTCCGCTTCAGCACCCAGGGTTCGCAGGTTCGGATCCCGGGCACGCACCAATGCACCGCTTGTCAAGCCATGCTGTGGCAGTGTCCCACATAAAGTAGAGGAAGATGGGAATGGATGTTAGCCCAGGGCCAATCTTCCTCAGCAAAAAAAAAAAAGAGGAGGATTAGCGTCAGATGTTAGCTCAGGGCTGATATTCCTCACAAAAAAAAAAAAAAGGAAATGCCAAGTTTTTTTCCAAAAATGGTCATTTAAAGTAAAGAAATAATTTTATTTTATACCCACAAATATCCCACTGTGCCAGCACTTCTCTGACACTAGATATTACCTTTCAGCTTTGGGCAGGTCCAGCCAGTTTAGCAATGTAGAGATCCTCTCTTCATATGGGACACTACTGAAAAGAGCAAATAATTGTAAAAAATTAATCAAGTCAAGAATAATTCCATTATATTTCTGCTCAGGAAGGCAGGTTGATATTTTCAGGTATCCATTTTTGTTCATATGTGATCAAAATACTGAAAGTGATTCAGTATGACTCAGAGGAATTCCTGTTTTCAACACTTATATAGAGATACACTTGCCTCATTATAAATTAAATGTATATTGTTTTCTTTCCTTCTCATCCTTCCTTCCTTCAGTTTTCTCCCAAATAAAATAGAAGGCCATTAATTATTTTCCTTTCATTTGATTTGTTTATTTTTATTCATTTATGCATTTAAGCATATTGAGCATCTATTGACAGACATCCTTTGTTCATTTTAAACAGAATTTATCAGTGAGCAAACCCAAGATGCTTTTTTTCCTGGAGATTACATTCTCTAGGAGGAAGACCAACAATAAACAATAATCCTAATGCATAAATAAATTATATGGTGTGTTAGGCGATAAAAAAGAGAGAGAGTAGAGCAGAGAAAGGGGCACTGAGAAAGTGGGATGGGTGATTTGGAATTTGAAATCTTAGTGTGATCAGGCTAAGACAATATTGAGAAGGTAATTTTTGAGCAATGGCCTGAAGGAGGGGAGGGAGTGGGCTGTGCAGATTCTCAGGCAGAGAGAACAGCCCGCACAAAGGCCCTACAGCAGAAGCAAGCCTGGGGTGTTGCGGCCACCAAGGAGTCAGCATGGCTGGAGAAGAGTGAGCACCCAGAGGAGCAGCAGGAGAGAAGTTCTGAGAGTCAGGGGGACAGTCGGGGTCATACCATGTGGGGCCTTGTAGGCTTGCACTCTCAGTGAAATGGGGCCCACTGAAGTTTTTGGTTCCAAAGAGCGTCACGGTTAGAGTTGTTTTTTAAGTAATCATTCTGGCTGGTAGATTGAGAACAGATTATAGGGGACAAGAATAGAAGCAGGAGCTGTGTAAAGAGGCGACGGCAGGAAGACTGGCAAAAGATGATGACAGCTCAAACCAGAGGGTTAATGCTGGAGGCAATAGGAAGTTCTCAGCTGCACATAGTTTCAATTAGAGCTACAAGCATTTACTGACAGACTGAATGAGGGACCCAAGAGAGAGAAATCAATATTGACAAGATTTTTGGCCCCAAAACTGGAAGAATAGAATTACCACCAAGATTAAGACCAAAAAAAAACCTAATCATGTCTTCCTAGGCTGGGAAATATCTACAAGTGCTTCACTACCTGTTGTAAATCCTATATAAGGAAGGAAAGGAGCCATTTACAGCCACGTCTGATCCTGGCCAAAAGTAGGTACCAGATTTTAAACCTTGATACATTGCTGTCAGCCAGACCTATAAGAAGAGAAAATTTAAGATGAGTGAAAGTCAAGAGATTAATCAGTTTGGGTAGAAATATAGAAACTGAACAACATTAACAGTTGCAAAATTTATTTGATCATTAAAATTTATTTAAATTATTGAAAGTTTGTCTTTGTAGCAGTTAAAAACTATAATTATCCAGGGATCCACCTCGAAAATCAAAAATGTACTAAAGTAGTAAGATAGAAGATAATTTTTTCAAATTGGTAAAATTGTACAGTATCTCTTTCCCTTTTAAAGAATTATAAGACATACTCAGGAAAAAAATCAACAGATAATCTTTCTAGTAACTTCCAGATTAATATGTTTATAATACAACATACAAGTTTCAAGAGAAGGCCATTTAGGTGAACTAAATGCTTAAAATGAACTATAAATGTTTAAAAGATTCAAATTGTTATTATAAGTAGTGGTGAAACACTTTCCCACCCACAGCCCTTAGAAATGAGAAAGATAATATAAAACTCAAAGTGGAGACAGAAGAGTCGTCCACTGTCATATTGGAAAATGGAGGTTACTTTGGTGCCACATGTAGAAGCTACATACTGGTTGTCCATGCCACCAAGTTGGATTATTTTTCTCCTCTGAAAAAAGTGAAAAACTCTTGTTGAGGTTTACATCATACATATTATTGTCAATGATGCCATGTGATTCTGGATATAAGCCCTAAAAAGATCATTTCAAAAAAAGATTTAAGACAAAATCATACATTAATAAAACATATTTAAATTGAAATAGCATAAGATCTTTAACTCATATCTTGGAAGGATGTCATATATTTTTCAATAGAAAACTCCTGGATCTGAACCTAAATGTATATATATATGCATGGTCTATAGCAGCAAATGAATGATATTAGGCAGCTGGTTTGTGTTGGTGGTATTAATATAAGTGTTGAGTGATTAATACCTATTTGTGAATTAAAGTTTCCCATATTATAATGATCAGCCACTGGCTATGTTGGCAATAATAGCAAGAAATTTACTCCGTAGAAGCTGTTGCATATCAAATATCCTGGCTAAATGGGTTAAAGTGTGTTCCAACACTTTAGAAGGGAGCCTGCCAAGTCTCCATCCATCCTCCCTTCCACCCATACCTCAGTCCAATCGTTCCTTCAGTGCAATCACAAATATTCATTCAATCATTCCACACATTTTCTATGCCTATGATATCCCATGCCGTTGTAACTACTTTTAGATAGATTTGAGTATTTATTTCAGAACATTACTATATATATGAATATGAATACATACACATATTTATAGTGAATGAATAGCACTTACATGCAATCCCTTACTTATGTATACATACAGGTATACATACAGGTATACAGGTATGCATGTATGTGCATAGACAGTCGATTCCTTTTTTTGTTTTTTTGTGAGGAAGATCAGCCCTGAGCTAACATCTGATGTCAATTCTCTTCTTTTTTCTGAGGAAGACTGGTCCTGAGCTAACATCGTGCCCATCTTCCTCTACTTTATATAGGACGCCGCGACACCATGGCTTGACAAGCAGTGCATCGGTGCACGCCCGGGGTTCCAAACCAGTGAGCCCTGGGCCGCCGCAGTGGAGCGCGCACGCTTAACCGCTTGCGCCACCAAGCCGGCCCCTAGACAGTCGATTCTTGTAGTTACGCAGTAGTTATGTTCTATAAAGCTGCTGCCAACACTAAATAGCGAACACGGAACCGTTGCGCCTAGGGAGAATACAGGGTTGGGTTTCTGTGAGCCTCTGATCACATTTTTGTCTACTTATCAATATACAATCTCATTTTATGTGTATTTCTGTTTAAAGATACCTTATTTAATATATATTGTTGGTTCACAATGACTCATGCCTCTAACACATATTTTCTCCATAAGGCACATCACAGCCTTCTTGCTCTTAGGAACACAAGACAGCACTTCAGCACTACGCTAGAGGGCCATTTTAAACGGCAAAATCAAAAAAAGCACGAACATGTGAAAAACATGGCACTAACTAGACAACAGACTATGAAGACAACATGTGTTTACAGTGTGAGAGCTAAAACAGGAAGGCAGAGTGTCACCTTGTTAGACCTCAGCTGGGAACATATGAGCTGGGCAACTCGAATGTTTTGCCACTCTGTGAATGTTCACAAATGACTATGAATATGTTGCGGGTACTGATTTTGGGGTTACGAATGAATTTTAATGAGTTGGTGAATCTGCAAATATAGAATCTGCAAATACATATATAAATATGTGTGTGTATACATATGTACATATACACATACACATAATTACTAGGGTTAAAATTCAAATAGGTTACAGTTACTGTTCCACAGTAATAAAAGACTAAATGCAAAGTAGTAAAGACACAATAAAGGCTTTGGCAGTGGCCTCCTTAAGACGTGTTCTAAATCTATAAGTGTTATATAACTTAATTTTCCTTTGAGTTCATTTTGATCATTTCACTTTTGTCTTTTCGTACATAGAGGAGAATTTACTTGCTTTATCTAAAGAGATACAACCTGTCTCAATTCATTTATGAAATAGAATCCTTTATCAAGTTAAATATAATGAAAAGACTAAGAAAGGAAGAAATTCCCCACATCCAGGGGCTGTCCTCATACACAGCCTACCATTCCCAGCAGACCTTCAGATAAGTAGACGCTAAGCAAAAGATCAGAGGACAATGGTATTTCTCACATCCCAGAGGCCACCTGGCCTATCACAGAGGTGAAGCAGCCTAGTGCTGGGACACTCATTCACAGTTAACTCTGCACAGCCCTGGATCGGCCTCAGTCCGAGACACTCCTGCCTGGCCTGACTAAGCCATGAACTGTCACCACATGTACTTGTGAAATGTGAGCCATGGGGTGTGGCCACTGCCTGCCTGAGCACGTCCAGGGGGGCCAGTCACCTGTCTGTGGCCTCAGTCTTGCCACTGGCCAAGCACTTACCGTGACAATGGTGTAATGATTTGGGAAGGTTTTGGTTGGATAGACAGGTCTCAAGTATTCTGAATGAATTCCACATGTTTCTGCAACCAAGTAGAGTGGGAAATGAAGAAGGGGTTACTTCCTCAGAAGTTTTTCAGATAACTAAAAATCTGAACATGCAAGTTTCCCAGGGAAATAGAAATCTAAAGAGTGGACTGAAGATAGAAAAAGGTTGAAATTCTGGCACCTAGAACTCCTCTGTTCCAAGGAATGTCAGTTTTTAGGAGAGGAGTGAGCTAATGCAAGGATCTGTGAAATTCTGTAAAGAGCTAGAAAACAAATCTGTTACGCTTTGCAAGTCCATACTGTCTCTGTGCAACAGTTCAACTCTGCTATTGAGGCCCCAAAGTATCCATAGACAATATGTAAACAAATGAGCATGACTGTGTTCCAATAGGACTTCATTTACAGACATTGAAATTTGAATTTCACATAATATTTCCACGTCAAAAAATATTCTTCAGTTTTTCCCCAACCACTCACGAATGTAAAACAATTCGTAGCATATAGCAGGCCATACAAAAACAGGCAGAGGGGGCTGGGTTTGGCCCACGGACCACAGCTGGCTGACCCCCAAGCTAAATGACTCTAAACGATACACTACCTGCTTTGTGTCCTTTTGCTGCTTCCCTCTCTCTCACCAGGTCATTACTACAAGAATTTCTGTGTAACATTTGCATCTCAGCTAACAGCTCTTACGTGTAAAGTATCCGATATAACAAAAGTCAATACAACTCTCTAGATAATGAAGAGGAATTTGACTGTATAAGTGCACAAGCCCATGTCATGTAGCAACGTTTACATAGTGAGCCAACTTTACTGCTTGTTATTTTCAGTACAGTTTCCACTTATCAGTGAAGTTTCCTGCAATCTGTTTTCCAAAAAGCATGGAATTAATTTTGCTTCTAATCATTCTGTTGTTTCCGGTCTGTGCAATAACCCTGCTGAAGGAGGTCAGAACCACTAGAACATATTGTATCTCCTCCGCAGCAGCAAAATACGAGAAATTTCCCATTCCAAAATCCTGTCGACTCTAATTCTAAAAGAAGCTTCATGATTATAGATTCTATTTAGGTTAAAAAAAGAGTGAAAATGATTGTCGTTCAGAAAAGGACAAACTTTGCAGCTTGAAATAATGAATGTTTTCTAAAATACACTTGGAGTTGGTCTCCTTCCCAGCCTCTAGTTCAGTGTTTCCAGTACGATCCAGGAATGTCCTCCGTCAGAATCTTCCTGGGCCCGTATCAAGTCTACTATATAGGACTCTGGTGGAGTTGGGGCTTAGGTGGGTAGAAGGTGGAGGAAAGGGAGCTCAAAAAAATCTACGTATTTAACAAGCACCCCAAGTGGTTCTGATGTACATAAGTTTGCAGCCTGCTCTGGGACTTGACTCATAAGGTATAATTAAAAATTAAAATAACCTTTTTTCTTTTTTAGTCAATACCACCAATACATAAACCTAGTTCTCAATCAGGGAAAGACATATTTAATATTGTTAAGAAGTTATATGATAAGAAAATAAAATGACATCTAAGCCACCTATATAATTAAAATAATTTAAGTGGGAAAAAGATCATACAGTAAACAGAGATATAAAGTCAGTTTCTGTTCTTATTTCCTTGAAACATGGCTGACTCAGTCAAATTCTTAAATGCCTAAAGCACAGGGTATAAAATAAAATACAAACTAAGCTACCAGTGTTGTGAAAACCTGACACCTCCCTAGTCAGGATGTCTTAAACAGGACAAACCTGCTGACTATCTACAGACTCAGGCTACCATTTTGGATCAACTGTCATTGAACCAGAGCTATTGTAGAACTGCTCTCATAAAGCAAGATCTTCTACCATTGTTTCTTCCTGCTAGTAATAGTCTAAATTATGACTGAATAGAATAACTCTGGAGGATAGACAATAAACCAATAAGAGTAGTTGCTTCTGCAGAAAAAAACTAGGATGATCAGGAAAGAGGTTTTCTGTTTGTCGATTTTTTTTACTACAAACCCTTTAATATTGCTTTAAAAAGTTTATCGTTTGCATATTTTACTCCTTAAAAAAACATTTTTTTAAAAAGAAAGTGCCAACCAAAAACATCTGAAAATATAAATGGAATAAACATATATCCACAGTAACTATAAACTAAATGAAGAAACAGATGACTAATGGATGAATAAGTGAAACAGCTGGAGAATGTACAGATGCAGCAAAAGCAGTTCTAGGAGGGAAGTTACCAGTAAACACCCACATTGAAAAAGAAGAAATTTCAAATAAACAACCTAACTTTACACCTCAAGGAACTAGAAAAAGAACAAATGATACCCAAAGTTAGCAAAACGAAGGAAACAATGAGGATTATAGCAGAAATAAATGAAATAGAGAATAGAAAAACAATTTTAAAAATCAACCAAATTAAAGTGGGTTTTTTGAAAAGACAAACAAAATTGACAAAGCTTTTGCTAGACTAACTAAGAAAAAAAGAGAGAAGACTCAAATCAATAAAATCAGAAATGGAAGAGAAGACATTACAACCAATACCACAGAACTAAAAAGGATTATGAGACTACTATGAACAATTTTACCCAACAAACTGGATAACCTAGAAGAAATGGATAAATTCCTAAAACATACAACCTACCAAAACTGAATCATGAAGAAACAGAAAGTCTGAACAGAACTATAACTAATAAGGAACCTGAATCAGTAATAAAAAATCTTCCTACAAAGAAAAGCCCAGAACCAGATGGCTTCACTGGTGAATTCTACAAACCATTTAAAGAATTAATGCCAATCATTCTCAAGCTCTGCCAAATAATGAAGAGAAGGGAACTTCCAAAATCATTTTATGAGATCAGCATTACCCTGATACCAAAGCCACGCAAAGATCACAAGATAAGAAAATGGCAGGCCAATATCCCTATGAACATAGATGCAAAAATCTTCAACAAAATTTTAGCAAACTGGATTCAACAGCACATTAAAAGAATCCTACACCATGTCCAAGTGAGATTCATCCCTAGGATGCAAGGATGGTTCAACAAATGAAAATCAATTACTGTGATACACCACATTAACAGAATGCAGGATAAAAATCACATGATCATCTCAATAGATGTAGAAAAGGCATTTGATAAAATTCAATAACTTTCATGATAAAAACTCTCTACAAACTAGGAATAGGTGGAAATTACCTCAACATAATAAAAGCCATATATGGAAAGCCCACAGCTAACATCATACTCAATGAAAAACAGAGCTTTTCCACCAATATTCAGAATAAGGTAAGGATGCCTACTTTCATCACTTCTTTTTTATATAGTACAGGAAGTCCTAGCCAGAACAATTAGCAAGAAAAAATAATAAAAATCATACAAATCAAAAAGGAAGAAGCAAAATTGCCCGTTTGTAGATGATATGATATTATATATAGAAAACCCTAAAGACTCCATACACAAAAAAAACTGTTAGAACTAATCAATGAATTCAGTAAAGTTGCAGGATACAAAATGACAATACAAAAATCAGTTGCATTTCTATATACTAATGAACTGTGAAAAGGAAATTAGGAAAACAATCCCATTTACAATAGCATCAAAAAGAATAAAATACTCAGAAATAAACTTAGCTAAAGAAGTGAAAGATTTCTACACTGAACACTATAAGACTTTGATGAAAGAAATTAAAGAAGATGTATACAAATGGAAAGACATCCATGTTCATGGATTGAAAGACTTAATATTGTTAAAATGTCCATACTACCCAAAGAGATCTACAGATTCAACACAATATCTATCAAAATCACATAGCATTTTTTACAGAAAAAGAAAAAAACAATTTTAAAATTCTTATGGAACCACAAAAGTACCTGAATAGCCAAAACAATCTTGAAAAAGAAGAACAAAGCTAGAGGCATCACACTTCCTGATTTCAAAATATATTACAAAGCTACAGTAATTAAAGCAG
Source organism: Ceratotherium simum simum (assembly GCF_057802395.1). NCBI lineage: Eukaryota > Metazoa > Chordata > Mammalia > Perissodactyla > Rhinocerotidae > Ceratotherium > Ceratotherium simum. The sequence continues at coordinate 51,092,986 of NC_141918.1, read as the reverse complement.
TATGGTACCAGCATAAAGATATACATCTAGACCAATAGAACAGAATACAGAACCCAGAAATATATCTACACATATATGGTCAACTGATCTTCAACAAGGATTCCAAGAATACACAATGAGGAAAGAATAGTGTCTTCAATAAACAGTGCTGGGAAAACTGGATATCTGCATGCAAAAGAATGAAATTTGACCCTTATCATACACCATAAACAAAAACAACTCAAAATGAATTAAGACTCCCACCTAAGACGTGGAACTGTAAAACTCAGAACAAAACATGGGGGAAAGCTTCATGACATTGCTCTTAGTAATCATTTCACAGATACCACTCCAAAAGCACAGGCAACAAAAGCAAAAATGTACTAGTGGGACTATACCAAACTAAAAAGCTTCTGCACAGCAAAGGAAGCCATCAAGAGAGTGAAAAGGCAAGATATGGAATGGGAGAGAATATTTTCAAACCATGTATCTGATAACAAGTTAATTTCTAAAATATATAATGAACTCCTATAGCTCAATAGAAAAAAAAAAAAAAACATAACCTAATAAAAAAATGGGCTAAGGACTTGAATGGATATTTTTCTGAAGAAGACATACAAATAGCCAACAGGTATAAGAAAAGATGATCAATGTCACTAAACATCAGGGAAATGCAAGTCAAAACTACAATGAGATATCACCTTGCACCTATTAGGATGGCTATTACCAAAAACACAAAAGACAAGGATTGGCGAGGACTTAAAGAAATTACAACCGTAGTATACTGTTGGTGAGAATGCAAAATAGTGCAGCCACTGTGAAAAACAGTATAGAGTTTCCTCAAATAATTAAAAATACAACTACTATATGATCCAGCAATCCCACTTCCGGGTATTTATACAAAAGAGTTGAGATCAGGAGCTTGAAAAGATACTAACATTCCCATGTTCAATGTAGCACTATTCACAATAGCCAAGATGTGGAAACCTAAGTGTCCATCAACAGATAAATGGATTTTTTAAGTGGTATATATGTGTGTGTCTATATATATATATATATATATATATATATATAGACACACACACACACATACACAATGGAACTTTATCCAGCCTTAAGAAAGAGGGAAATCCTACAATATGCAACCACATGGATGAACCTTGAGGACATTAAGTGAAATAAGCCCATCACAGAAAGACAAACACTGCATGATTCCACTTATATGAGGTATCTAAAAGAGTCAACTCAAAAGTTAAGAACAGAATGGTGATTTCCAGGGGCTGCAGGGAGGGAAAAATGGAGAGTTGCTAGTCAATGGGTATAAAATTTCAGTTACCCAGGATGAATAAATCTGGAGATCTGCTATACAAACCTTGCGCCTTAGATAACAATACTGTATTATACACTTAAAAATCTGTTAAGAGGGTAGATCTCATGTTAAGTGTTCTTACCACAATAATATTCAGAAAAAAAGGCAAATGGCATCTTCTGTGGAGAATCTAAGAGTTCTATTTTCCATGAATGTCAACCTTGCTGCTCTAATCTGCACAACTCTGCACGTGCTGCCTGCAGAGCCACCTGTTACTACAAGTCTTGTTCTATCTGAGTTTCCCACCTAAGTTTCCAGGAAGTCTGACTTCTAGCTCCAGCAGAAGCACTTCCATCTCACCTGACAGTTTCCTGATCTTGGGCCTGGCCCTTCTTTGTCTGCTCCCACCCACACTGAGACAAGACAAAGACCTCACCTCCTCACTAGAGTTGAGTCCCAGAGTCCCCTTAGTCACCGACATGACTCACTCATGCTCAGTTTCCACAACCACTGTAGCCCAACCCAGGAAGCTTGATGGACACCAGAGATGGGGTTCCAGACTTCCTGAAAGTGATGCCTGCTGTCACATACCTCACCTCAAGCCCACCATTCCCAGGAGCCCTGATCCTAACACTTCTACCACATCCACTCTTAACTGGGCCTCCTAGAAACTAAGAGCCCATTCTGCCCTGGTGGAGCTAGTTAGTGAGGTCTTGACACGAAAGGATTGAGATGTCATCTGGATGACTTAAAAAAATATTTTAAAGCTTAGAAAGAGGAAAGCTCTCAGTGGCCCAATATTTCATTGGTGTCATTTCCAACTCTCAATGAGATGAGAAAATCAAATAATTCCACCTCCAAAGGGGTTCAGTTCAGCCTGGCTAGTTCAATTCCCTTTTGGATACAGGATTTGATATCCAGATTATCAAGGGCAATGCAGTTAAGGAAATAGAAACTGAGAGGTGTTAGTTAACTTTCCAGGCCAAAGTAAATCAGCAGCAAGTGACAAGTCCTGAATTTGGAGCCAATTCTGTCAGAGCCCCAAGATCTGCCTCAAAGCGTGAGGGAGAAGCTGAAGGGACAAGGCACCTTGTGTTGTAGGGGGAGGTAGTTTATCTCTCTACAGTCACGGAATTTTAGAGCTGGAATTAGCAGCAGAAATCCTTAGATCTAAGCCTCTCATTTTACCACTGAGGAAACTGAGACCCAGAAAAAGTAATCGACCTACTCAGGGTTAAACATCTATTTTTTAATAATTTGGAGAAAAATGAAAACAGAAAACCAGTAAAATAGTTATAAACTTTGAGGACTTTGGAAGTAAAAGAGGGCCTGGTACAAAAGGGAAGAAAGAGGGGAATTGCAGGGCAGGAGAGTGTGGACTCTGGAGCCAACCCTGTGACACTTCGTAGCTCTGTGTCCTTGGGGAGTCGATTTCTCTTTATTCTTCACTTTATAAAACTGTAAGAAGGCAAGCGCCCTAACGCAGAAGTACAACATCATGAAAAGGTGTTAATAAAAACAGTAATCATAGTAATAACATAAAATCATCCAAAGTACACTATGTATTCTCACAGAATTCCTCTCAGGTGGGAGGTGACGATTTTATAGATGAAGAGACGGGGGAACCAATAGGTGAGGTAAACTTCCCCAGGTCTCACAGCTGCTAAGTGGTGGAGCCAGGTTCCAGCACTTGGATTCCAGAACCAGCTAGAGATACTGGACTTTTCACCTCCTGGAGCGTTGGTATGTGCTGGCTCTGTCCAGTCTACTCAGACTCCTTCAGGATCTTGACCTGGCTGGTCATAGTCACCTTGCTAAGACCCAGAACCCAGGTCTGACAAATGCCACTTTTGAGACAGTATACATAAACAGATTTCCATAGAGCAGAAGTTATATTCAAATACAAAACAATCAAAATAAACAAACAAAAAGATGAACACGCTAAAAAAAAGGAAGGAGGAGCTAACAAGCATGAAAATAGACACAACGTAGTGAAGTCGTCAGGATCTCGAGAGGCCCTGTGCTAACATGAACACTAAGGTTAGAGATCAGAAAGAAAGGCGCACCCCCTAGACATTGACTAATGAGGCGTCTTTATGATTCACATCCTCAGTTGTAGAAGACTTACTCAGTTTATTAATATTAGGTATTAGAGGACTCCACGTCTGTAAATACTCAGCTCTAAATCCATCCATGGAAAACAAAATAACTGGTGGTAGGTCAAATCTGAAAACGGAAAACAAAAAATTAGTCCATTATTTTGATGGGAAAAAAACAGACACTTTTCTGTACTACTTACAATTCTGTAAATTAGAAAATGCTTACAAAGTACAGTAAGAAAATAGTTCTTGGTCAACTTTTCCTTTCTCTTCTTAAAAATTATTTCCCTTAACAGTCTATACTTCCAGTATGTTAGTAATCTCTAATAAAAATGTACAATTATTTTTTTAAAAAGTGTTATGTAAATTATCTGAGTCTTTCAACTTTGAGGTCTACCAACCTTTGAGTTCTACAGTTTAAATAACTTCGGCTAACTTGCTTTATTCCCACTGGCTCCTTGGCATTGCCTATCTATGAGAGCCAGCTATGCCAGGTATGAAATTTCTCTAGCCCCGAGAGTCTATAATGAAAGGCAGTGTGCTGTGGAGAAAAAGGAAGGGCTTTGGCCTCAGGAAGACTTGAATACAACTCTCCGCTTCATTCTTCACTGGCTGGGTAATCCTAAACGGTTACCCAAACACTCAAAGTTCAGTCCCAAACCACTCACCCAATACAACACAGCACGTTATTATCACTGCCTCACCTCAAATATATTTAGTATTTTACGGTGAGAGGTATACACGGAGCTAATTAATTGTAGTTTTACAACAGAGGTCAGCAGCATACAAGCAGAGCATTAACAAAACATCGCCAGAAACCAGGTCCTAGATTGCAGCCCTTTCCCAATTCTGGCTTTGGCCAATGAGCCAAAAGCAATGATACATGAATTCAATGCTCAAACTCAAAAATCACAAAAGTTACAATTTGGATATAATTATGGTATAGAATTTAGGAACTGCGTAGCTTATGAGGTGTTTTATTATTCTAAAGTTCTACGTTTTTTGACTTTTTATTCTAACGTCTCAGGATATTAATATTAACCTTAAAAGCATTAAAATCTCTTTTTAGATGAGTATTTCAGTCAAAATGATGGAAGGTAACTTTTGGGTTATAGCCAGAGACTGTCTTTTTTTCATTCAATATTTTTTTTTATTTTTAAAATTTTACTTGTATTTTATATACATACACACATTCACACACACACTTTTCAGAGTTTCATAAATTTTTCCTAACTGAACTCCACTGTGTGGCATCACCCAGATCAAGAAACAGAATGTTAACAGCACCCTAGAATCCTCCCACCACGCTCCCCTCTAATTACCAGCCTCTGCCAACCACACCTATAGCCATGGTGATCACCATCTTGACTTCTAACAGCATAGATTAGTTGTGTCTATTTTTGTACTTATGTTTACATGCAAACAGAATCATAGAGTACATATTCTGTCACGTCTGGCTTCTTTCACTCAACATTATGTTTGAGATTCACACATTGTTGCATGTAGTTGTAGATCATTCATTCTCATGGCTGTCTAGTATTCCAGTGAATGAGTAAACTACAACTTACTCATTCTAGTGTTGGTGAGTATTTGGGTACTTTCCAGTTCAGGGCTATTATAAATAACAATGATGAACACAGTAATTTTTTTTAAACTCCAAACAGTGCATGTAAATGAGAATGCAAAAGAAATTATTTTCAACTCTGTGCTCAAGATGTTTCACATCTAAATTTTTGGATGAGAACATACTTTTCCAAGAAATTTGGTTAGAGTAAGTCTTTAAAAATTCTAACAAATACCCAATGTTATCATAAAGAAAATTCTGAATGCTGAAGCAGCTAAAAATAAGAAGAATAATTTCAGTTTTTTTCAGTGTGCTTGAGTAAAGCTAGAAAAAATATCAGTATAGCCATCTAATTCCACATTGTAAAAGAAATTGTGAGGAGAGTCTGGAGGACAAGTCTGTTTGGTTTCCCAGAATACGCATTTATTGTAGATTAATTCATTTAACAAATATTTGAGTTAGACATTGTGCTAGATACTGAGAATAAAGGCATGAAGTAATTCCAGCCCTTATTTAGGGATGAAATTGAGAAGTAAACAGATGTGGTTAAGGGCTACATTTGAGTACAGGGTGCTATCCAAGTATGTAGGAGGATGTCAGATTGAATCTTTGTAAGGTGAGAGCTAGCTCTCCAGGGGGTATGACATGTGAACCAAGCCCTAAAGAACAAATAGAAACAATATGAAAAGAGAATGGGACCAATATTTAATCAGGGAAAATGCTCTGTGCAAAAGACCATGTGAGAGATATGAGGCATGTGATAAAATTTATGAGTTTCAAAAACATTGGGTTAAGCAAAAAAAAAAAGACACAAGAGAACATATAGTATGATTCCATTTATATGAAGTGCTAAAACAGGAATCCATGATGACAGAAATCAGAACATGAGGCAACTTTCTGGGGTGATGGAAATATTTGGAAATATTCTGTATCTGTGGGTTACACAGGTTTCTGAATTTCCAAAACTTATTATACTGAACACATATATGTGAGCATTTCAATGTATATAAACTAGACCTCAAAAAATAAAAATGGAAAATTGGGACCGTTTTAACTAGAATGTGTAGAAAATTCATCAAGAATGAAGGAGGAGATGCATGGAGGGGTGGGGTGAGGGGTGTTACCTCACGGGTCATCACCTGTGCCCACCTGACAAAGTCCCCCTCCTCCATTCTTCAAGGTCCACTTTTCCCTGTGAGGCCTTCCACGGACAAACCTCTTCTCCTTCCCTCAGTAAGAACAAATTTGAGGTGCCAGAATGTTCATAGAAAAGAGTTCCACCTGGAGTAATTTAGATAGAAATTCTAGGCCTGACCACAGGACCTCGAGAATGCTAGGATAACCGGGAGCGCCCCGAGGCACCACTTCTCCGTCCAACGTGAGGCCGAGTCCCACGTACAGCAACTAGAAGGATGTGAACCTATGACATACAACTATCTACTGGGGCTTTGGGGGGAAAAAACTGAATAAATAAAATCTTTAAAAAAAAAAAGACTTCAACAAATTTTTATAAGTCATTGTTGTAAGATATGAATGTAATAAATTAACATAAAAATGCTTTGTAAACAATAAAGCTAACACAAGTCGTTATGAGTTTGAAGCCACAAGGAATCTAATCTTTTGTTAACTTTTTTATTTTAAAATGTAAACAGAGTGGAGGAACTTCCACCCTGCCTCTCAGCTACATTCCCGTGTGCCATCCAGTAAAAGAGGATAAAAACCCCCAGATCGTTCTCACCCCTCTGGACACTGAGGCTGCTGGGCTGTGCCACACTCTTCATTCACCCACGGGCTTTCTCCTGAAAAGCATCAGATCAAAAGCTTTAGACGGCTGCCCCACAGACAAGAGAAGAGAAACAAATGTTCAATGGACATGATCTTTTCAAACTACTTAATTCCTGTTACTGCAATGACTATTCTTCCAGAACATAGTTAGTGCTATTTCACATTTGCAAGGTCATTGCCTCTAGTGCCTCGCACAGATCAGAAATCTACACTAACTGAATACCAGGAAGGCCGTGTTTACTGAGAAAAACAAAGGAGATTCCTTTAGCCAGAGAGGGATAATTTCTTTCTTTCTTTAATAATGTTTATTTCCTCAATGACAATGTTTTCCCAACTGCTAAAAAAAAATGTTTAATAAATATAGATATCCAATCTAAAGAAAAGAGAAAAGAAAACATAAAAAAAAATAGCCAATAAGAATAATTGATATCAAATGGGCAAAACTGAAAAAACAGTTAAGATCTTAACTAAAAACTTATTACTCCACAGATATTTCTGGTTATCGAACACTCCAGCTAATTTACGAAGTAGAAATGACAGAATATGAGTGTCATCATTTGCAACACCTGTGGAGCTAGGCAGGGCTCATCAAAGGCTAACATCCCCAACAAAGAAACAAGCAGATAAGATGTGCCACTTAATGGAAGTAACACCTCCTCCTATAAAATATATGCGCTAAATAAATAAATTAAACCCTGAATCTAAACGGTCCTTTGATTCTAACTACCAGTTTTCAAGAAACATTGGAGAGGACAAACTGCTTAAGTCACAGGACATGCAATCTGCAAACCCAGACTGGAAAACTCTACAGGACAAATGACCCATTTCTTCAACATGTAAATCGCAAGGGGAAAAAAGATGGAAGAAAGAATCTACTTTTAAAGGACTTCAAATAGATCAGCCAGTCTCAATGCGTGAAATCTATTTCAATCTTACTTCAAACAATCTTTTAAAAAATATTATGAAACAGAAAAATTTGAACACTGGGTATTTGATGACAATAAATAATCATCAATGACATTTTTAGATATATTGATGGTATTATAATTTTGTTAAATCCTTATCTTTTTTAGATTCATACTGAAAATATTTACAGACGAATGATATTAACTCTAGGGTTTGCTTTGAAATAATCTAAAATTTAGGGAGGTAGGTTGGGGAGAATAAAGAGTATATTTTATTATGAAAAAAATGCAAAACTTGGAAATAAGCAAAAGGAGAGCTGATCACTAAACTTCATTTTAAAGTAGTAATTATCGGGCCGGCCCCGTGGCTTAGCAGTTAAGTGCTCGTGCTCCGCTATTGGCGGTCCAGGTTCGGATCCCGGCTGCGCACTGACGCACCGCTTCTCCGGCCATGCTGTGGCCACGTCCCACATACAGCAACAAGAAGGATGTGCAATTATGACATGCAACTATCTACTGGGGCTTTGGGGAAAAAAAGGAGGAGGACTGGGAATAAATGTTAGCTCAGAGTCGGTCTTCCTCAGCAAAAAGAGGAGGATTAGCATGGATGTTAGCTCAGGGCTGATCTTCCTCACGAAATAAATAAATAAATAAATAAATAAATAAATAAAGTAAGAATTATCTAAAAAGCCCACCTACAGATTTTCTAATTACCTAAGAGTATATACCTTTACCCAGCTTATTCTTTACAATTCACTTTACAACTCAGTAACGGTAACAGTTAATTGGTAGAAATGAATAGCCATATAACCGATTCTTGTCTGATAGCAAATAAATTGCCCTGTAGAAATACAGATAATTTCTGTCCCACCAAAAATTAGAGTTTTAGTGATTTTATTCCAACATTCTTTCAGTCCCATATATTCTTAGTCTCACTGATTCTCTTTGAGCCAGCTTAACATTCCAGTTGGTTATCTCATTGATGAGTTAATAAGTCTTTGACATCTTCACTTTACATTCATATGAGAGTTGTGTTTTCATCTTTTTGAAAATTGTACTGTGTCAATGTGAGACAAGATTGGCCATGAGTTGATCATTGCTAAAGCTAGGTGATGGACATACGAGGAAAACATCGTACTATTCTCTCCTTTGTATATGTTGGAAATGTATCATAAAGTTTAAAAAATTCTAAACTTAAAATATAAAAGTAACTAGCTGGTTTCTTGCACAAAAATTATTCAAATCCCCTCAAACTACTGTTTGAAGAAATAATTTTGGCAAAAATCGTTTAATATCTTTAAAGTATTGAATCCTTAGGGTGAGAAAACATTTACATTTATTTAAAAAATAAACTGAAATGATTAGTGGTAATGGCAAACTTCAACACGGCTTATAACAATTACTTCTGTTTATGTTAAATTCAAAAAATATTGTGCAATGAATTCAGTGGGAAAATTTACCACATGACCAGAGGATCAGTCTTGAGATAAAAAGTTAAGAGTTATAAAATAGGGCCAGAAGGTAGGGGAATACAGAGGTCAGAGGTAGTATGGTCAGTGAACTCAGAGAAATAAGCAAACTAGAAACTATACTTGCCTTTGTGAATTTAGTGGGATTTTTAATGACACAATATTCACTATAAATATCAAACAATTATCATTTAAAAACAGAGTTACCATTTCAGGCTTTTTTTTTTTTCCTTTCTGATTGTCCTTTTTAGCTGATTTTTAATTATATTTTGCAGAAAAACTGATTCCTCTATTAGTGCAAAACCTATTTTCTACTAAGGGATTATAGTTAATAATGTTTCTACTATAACATTTTCCTCCTTTTTAAAAAATAAGAATTCAACCAAATCCCTTTTTTTGGTCTAAAAATATTAAAACTGTAAGTTAATTAGCTCTACTGGATGTAGCGTTATGAAAAAGGCATTGAGGGTTGGCCTAGTGGCGTAGCGGTTAAGTGCACGCTCTCCGCTGCCGGAGGCCTGGGTTTGGATCCCAGGCGCCCACCGATGCACCGCTTGTCAGGCCATGCTGTGGCGGCAGCCCATATAAAGTGGAGGAAGATAGGCACGGATGTTAGCCCAGGGCCAGTCTTACTCAGCAAAAAAAGAGGAGGATTGGCATGGATGTTAGCTCAGGGCTGATCTTCCTCACACACACACACAAAAGAAAAAGGCATTGATAGCTTGAAGCAATTTTGTTGCTATGTTATAAGTGCATTTTTCATAAATATCATCAGATGTTCTGAGGGAATGGTGACTTAAGAAAAAAAATCTGCACCATCTATAAAGTGGCAAGTGGGTGGCATTAGAGGTGAATAACCTAGATTATAATTTTGGCTCTGCATTAACTCCCCGAGGGCCCTAAATCAGTAATTGAACCAGTCAGGACACAGTTATTTTAACAACATTGGTTTAACGGACTGATGTTTGGGCCAGATAACCTCTTTCATAAGGTTTTAACTTGAGGATCTGCCATCTGGTGTCCCAAACCACAAGTCTAGCAGTCAATGGACTGAAAAAGACCTCGTCTTACAGAGAAATATAAGACTTGAGGCTTTCTCCTCTTTTCTACAGTATTTACGCTATGAGCTCTCTTCCTGTATGGGGCACAAACCACATTTCTTCCCATAGTAAACACATTTGGTCTTTTCTTCTATATGGACTAGCTAAAGAGTCTCTGACTTGTTTTAATTTTGCAGCCTAAGCCAGCTTTAGGTCACTGAACTCTCAGAGGCAAATGGGTTGACATCCTCTGCTTACCTTGGCAAACACTCTTATAGTTAGTACAGCAGTCTTTCCTCTGCAAACAGTCATCTGAACAGGAGCAAAGGCTGGATTCTAGTCTGGTCTCCCCACAACGAAACTCATTGCATGTCCATATTCGGGCTGTAAAATTACACAGTTTGGTTCTGAGCATTTAACTTATTTTACGTATCCAACACCAAAATATAAATTTCATGCATTTCTCCCTGCATTATTGTACAGGCAAATTCTCGGTTTATCTGCATTAAGAAATGAAAATACATAATACAAATAAGGGGCAATCCACCACTTTTCTTCATTCGGCATGAGTGGCAGAGAGAAATGCTGGGCTACCTAGCACATTCACCTCTGAGTCTGGAGAAACTCTGAACACCAGTCCTATTCCCACCCAGGGGTAGGAGCTCCCGATGGTGAAGAACCACTAACCCTGAGTGATTGCTGCCACTCAAGAGCAGCTTTGCCCAGGCTTGTCTAAGGGCAGGCAGCAAGGAAGAGACAGTGACAACAGAACTAACAAGAACACAGTCAGGTCTGTAAGAATGTAGGCAGGTCAGGGTGCCTGCCAGCTGAGAGTGACAGAACTGGTAGATCAGCTCCTACCACGCCTCTCCTGTTCTCCCAGGCTATGTACTTAGTATGAGATCAGTTTAAATAAGTCCCAATGCTAAAAACACAAGAGGCTGCACTGAGGCTGCTTCCCAGTGTACCAGCTAGGAAACGGTGACTAAAATCAATGTCAGCCCTGTGCTTAGACAAATACTGAGTGCTGTGTGCTTCAGTTGTGCACAGAGTTCTTCATTCCTCATTATTTAGTATTTACTTAGAAAGAAAAGATTTGGGGACATTAAGAAAGGGAATACAGATCTTATCTAGACTAGGTTATCCCCTCCCTCCTGCCCTTTTCAGAGAGCATAGTGTAAGGAGCTCTACTGTTCTAATCTTCACTCTCCTCGACCCTCTAGACTCCCCACCTGCCCTGATTTCTTAGAAAGTTAAACATTGCAAACTGTGTCTTCCACGTAGAGAACAAAGTTTCTTAAGTTGTGTTCTGTAGACACTGGCACCAGAATCACCAAGAATCACCAGCTTTCTTAATGAGCCTTATGCACCTGAAATTTGAGAACCACTACAAATGAAACCAAATAAGAGGATTAACTTACGCCATAGTAAAACTCCATTGAAATAGATGTAATTTTACAGCATTTCATCCCTAGAGACTGTTACTCTTCAACCTCAATTAAATAAAAAGTGGACTCTGCGTTTAGCACTGTAAAGAGGGACTTGATAATACTAGATCCTGTATACAAGGTATTACGGGTTGAAATGTGTGCCCCCCAAAAAATGTTGAAGTCCTAACCCCCATTACTGTGAATGCAACCTTACTTTAGAAAAGGATCTTTGCAGATAACCAAGTCACAATGAGGTCATTAGGGTGGGCCCTAATCCAGTATGACTGGTGTTCTTATTAAAAGGGTAAGTCTGGACATGGACACACCCAGAGGGAGGATTGTGAAGACACAGGGAGAAAGCCATGTGAAGGTGAAGGCAGAGTTTGAAGTTAGGCTGCCACAGAGCAAAGAATGCCAAGATTGCCAGCAACCTCCCAGAAGCTCGGAGAGAGGCATGGGGCACAGTCTCCCTCACAGTCTTCAGAAGCAACCAACCCTGCCAACAGATCTTGTGCTTCTAGCTTCTAGAACTGTGAGAAAATGAATTTCTGTGGTTTAAGCCACCCAGTTTGTGGACTTTGTTATGGTAGCCCTAGCAAACTAATACACCAGGTGTATGGTGAGCATTTGCGCATGTATTAATGATAGCACCACTAACACGCTGATAAAATTATTCTCAGAATTCATACTTGATTCCACACAGGTCTCTTCAAAATCCCAGCAGCAGTCGCCTCGGTCTTGACATCGCACATCACACCGGCAGCCCTCCAATCCCCTAAATGAAGAATCAAAGCATTTTTTCCTGCAGCTGCCTGTACAGTGAAGGAAATAAGGAAACCAACAGTTAGAAAGTATCTCATAGCTAGATGGTAGAAGCACATAGCAGTACTAGCACAGACAATGCAGACAAATAGGTAATTTTTATTGTGCTATATGATCCATCAGTGCAAAGTAATAAGTAATGAGTGATAAATAATGAGTGATTTTTCCCAAGGCCCCAGAGAGGCCCCAGACTCAGAGACATCAGGCACCATTAGATGAGGGTAGGAGGGACAGGCAGAGGCTAAATATAGTGGAATTGGTTGAAAGTCTGAATTTGGAGCAGTGACTACACACTCCACTTCCTACTACAGAATAGAAGGCCCATAATCTGGAGGAATTTAGGAGGAGCAGCTTTCATCACAGGGACAGCAGACATAGAGGATTAACAACAATGAGAAAAGATGACCAAGCCTCACTCTCAAATGTGAACAGATGGTTACCAGACATGTGAGGATGGCAGGAAGCATCTGACATGAAAGACAAAGACCAAAACAAACAAGAAAAACAGAAAAACTTGGTTGAAAAGGAAACAATTGCAAGGATCAGAAGAATTACACACACGCACGCACACACACATACACACACACATGCAACTAATATTGAGATCCACCAAAAAGAGAAGATATTGCATCCGTGAATAAGAAAGAAAGCTTAATTAAAAAGAGATAAATAACATTCAGGATGCTCTTGGAAATAAAACCATGAGAGTAGTAATAAAAAATTCAATGGAGGGGTGTGGTAGGGAGAATTACAGTTCCCAAGACGATTCCACGCCCTATCCCCAAGACTGTGAGTATGTTACCTTACGTAGCAAAGGGACTTTACAGATGTAATTAAAGTTATTGTTTAGTTGACCTTAAAAGAGGGAGGTAGTACCTAAAAGTGAAAACAAAGAAAATGGAGATGATATTATCAAAGAAATCATATCATAAAATTTCCCAGAACTGAAGAGCATAAATTATTACAGCAAAAGAGCCCACCCATTTTCCCAGGGCAAAACTCACACCAAGGGATCAACAGGGATAAAGAGATCTTGAAAGCTCCCAGAGAAAGATCATGAGCAATCTGTAAAGGGTCACAAGTCAGAATGGTATCAAATTTTTTAAAAGCAACCCTGGAAGCTAGAAGACAGGAAAGTAGTGTCTTGAAATTTCTAGAGGAAAATTATTTTCATCTTAGAATTCAATATCTAGCCAAACTCTCAAGTGTTGGGATAGGATGATGAACATGTCTTTATATGGGTAAGAACTCAAGTTATGTCTCTCATGCATCCTATGTTAGGAAGCTACTGAAGGATGTTTTTCAGCAAAATGAAGAAGGAAAACAAAAAAAGAGATCCAAAAAGTATGAGATCCAGTACAATGGAGAAGCTAGAGAAACACCAAACATACACCAAACAAACCAAGAGAGCAAGTAACACGGACTGGAGCAGGAGGATAGAAAAAGAAAAATTAAAATTAAAGATACCCTTCTATACCCAACTTTAGACTGCCAGAATGAGGGAGCCAGATAGTGCCAAGGGTCGGTGGGGATGCACGGAAAAGGCAGGGTAGGCTGTGGCAGCCATTCTAGAAAGAAATCTGGGACTACTTACCCAATTTAAAATGTAAACTCTAAGATCCAGGACTTCCATTCCTGGGTATGTGACAAAGCAAATCTCACACAGGTCCATAAGGGAACCTGCAGGATTTACACGGTGTTAGGGAACTAAAGTCACCTCGGTATCCAGCACTGTGAAAGGGCATAAGTCAAATGGTGTGTTGGATACACGCCAAAGAGTACTGTGTGGTAAGTAGATAGACACATAAGAATTGATGTATGCACAGCAATTTAGATGGATCTTAAAAAACATTCAGTGAAAAAGTAAGAAAAAAAAAGTTTATATACTATTTACATAAAAGGCCTTCACATTTTTACATTCACTCTCCTCCTTTGAAACATTTTCCACACTTGGCTTCCAGGACCCAATAATCACCTGGTTTTCCTCCCACACTCCTGGCTGCTCCTTCCTAGTCTCCTTCTTTGTTTTTCCCGCCCCCCCCCCCCCATCTTCCCAATCCTTTAAGGTTGGCGTACCCTGGTCACATTGCTTTAAATCCTATGTATGATGCTGCGAGCCACCACATTGTAAGTCCAGCTAGGACTTACCCTCTAAAGTCAGCCTCAACTACCATCCAACCACCATCATGACTTTTCTACTTGGACATCTAGTAGATATTTCAAATTTAACACATTCCAAACTAAGCTCCTGATTATTTTCCCCAAACCAGCTCCTTCTACAGTCCTCCCCATCTCAATTATGGAAATGCCATATTTTCAGATGTTCATGCCAAAAATCTTGAGGTCATTCTTGACTCCTCTCTTTCTCACTCCATAGTCAATCTGTCAATAAAATCCATCCACTAGGGGCCGGCACCGTGGCTTAGCGGTTAAGTGCACGCACTCCACTACTGGCGGCCCGGGTTCGGATCCCGGGCACACACTGACTCACCACTTGTCCGGCCATGCTGAGGCGGCGTCCCACATACAGCAACTAGAAGGATGTGCAACTGTGACATACAACTATCTACTGGGGCTTTGGGGAGAAAAAGGGGGAAAAAAGGAGGAGGATTGGCAATAGATGTTAGCTTAGCGCCGGTCTTCCTCAGCAAAAAAAGAGGAGGATTGGCATGGATGTTAGCTCAGGGCCGATCTTCCTCACAGGAAAAAAATATACATATATTAAAAAACATATTAAAAATCCATCCACTACATCAAAATATATCCAGAATCAAAATATTTCTCACCAATTACAATGCCCCACCCTGGCCCGAGACACAAGGCCTGTCTGTATTATTGCAATAATTTCCTAACTGGTCTCTCTCCTTCTCCTGGTGTCACTCTGCCATTTAGTCATAACAGCCAGCAGCCTGAGTGACTGTGTGAAAAGCAAACTGCACATGTCATTCCTCTGCCCAAAACCTCCAATCACCTCCCATCACTCTCAGAAGGGAAGCTGAAGGCCACACTGTGGCCCACCAACCCCTCTCTGATCTGGCTCCTCTTGGTCCGTCTCGTTTTATGACTCCCTCCCTCTAGTCCTCCTAGTTCTAGCTCACCGATCTTCCTGTTATTCCCTAAATGGTGTTCTTTACACACCAGGCAAGCTCTGGCCCTGGCCCTTCACACTCGCTATTCCTTCTTGCCTGGACTGTTCTTCCCCAAAATATCCCTGTTTCCCCCTCACCTCCTTCAGCTCTTTAGAAAAGCTACTTCATACACACAGCCCACTCTGCCTTGACTCAATATTTCATATTCCCCTTTTCAGGTTTACTTATCCCTTAGCATTTTCTCCATCATATTATATATATTTTGCTTATTTATATTTTTATTGTCTGTCTTCCCTGCTAGAATATAAACTCTTTGAAAGATTTTTGTCTGTTATCTTCACCACTGTATCCCCAGTAATTAGAATAGTACCTAGCACATAGTCAGTGCTCAGTTGTTAAAGAATAAATAAAAAGTATGTGCATGCATAATAATAAATTTGTAAGAATGCTTACCAACTCAAGCTAAAAAACCTAGTTTAAAAACTCACACTAGAAAAAAAAATAGATTGCCTATGAAGAGTGGGTTAACTGGAGCAGAGAGTGGTGAAAGTGGTCCAGGGTGGGCTATTAGGACACAGTTGTGGTGGAAGATAGAGGGGATGAACATGTTAAGGACGCTGGCAAAGAGGGACTGGAGTTAAATATCAAGGACCCTGGGGAGGGCGGAGAGGGAGGGGGAAGGGAGCGCTGCCACCTGAGGGCTGATGGACTGAGACGAAAGGAGAATAAGGAACAATGATTGTGGGAAGCCAGCCAGTGGGTGTGCTAAAGGAAGGAAGGGAGTGAAAGAGGTGGAATAACGTCAGATTTTGTTCGGAGATTAGTATATGCCTCTTGCAATTAGTTTATGTGATTTGTGGGGTAAAATAAACAAGAAATAGGGCCTGCCCAGTGGCACAGCGGTTAAGAGCGGGCGCTCGGCTTTGGCGGACCGGGGTTCACAGGTTCAGATCCCGGACGCGCAGCAACGCACCGCTTGTCAAGCCATGCTGTGGCAGCGTCCCACATAAAGTAGAGGAAGATGGGCACAGATGTTAGCCCAGGGCCAATCTTCCTCAGCAAAAAGAGGAGGATGGGCAACGGATGTTAGTTCAGGGCTGATCTTCCTCACACAAAAAAAATTAATAATAATAATAATAATAATAGAGGCCTGCCCGGTAGTGCAAGTGGTTAAGTGTGCGTGCTCCACTTCGGTGGCCCAGGGTTTGCCGGTTCGGATCCCGGACGTGCACCGATGCACCGCTTGTCAAGCCATGCTGTGGTGGCATCCCACATAAAGTAGAGGAAAATGGGCATGGATGTTAGCCCAGGGCCAGTCTTCCTCACACAAACACACACACACAAAAATAATAAGTATTATAACCTATAAAAAAATAAATAATAATAAACAAGAAATGACACCCACCTGTGTACACTAACATTAGAATAATACTACCAGAATGGCCTGCCAACTTTTGTTAGATCTAGGATTGGTACTATAGTTCAGAAACACAAGAGCCAAGTGACCAAGAAAAGACGGTAACTTTCTAGCTAATGTCCACCTTTTCCGTTCCACTGTGCTCCCCTGTTACACTAGGGGTACTGAGTGCTGGTTAATTCTTAAATGGAACCATAACTGGAAAATTGTCAGTTATCTTTACCAAGAGTCTCCCTAATGAAGAAGTAATAAGACTTCCCCCACTGGAATCAAACTAGAAGTTAGTCAGCCAAATTAAAAAGGGGGCCGGCCCAGTGGTATAGTGGTTAAGTTCACATGCTCTGCTTTGGCGGCACAGGGTTCACAGGTTCAGATCGTGGGCACCGACCTACACACTGCTCGTCAAGCCGTGCTGTGGTGGCATCCCAATAAAGTAGAGGAAGATGGGCACAGATGTTAGCTCAGGGCCAACCTTCCTCACCAATAAAAAAAGGTGGGGGGGAATAAATTATCTAACTTTTGACCTCACACTTCCCCTTAGAAAAAGTATCAAAATAATACATAACAAGTTTATAGATAGTGCTTTTTGTATAGTCAAGTGTAAATGGTTTATTTACTATTCGTCCTAATGGGATACGACAAAAGACAAAAGAGACCTGAAGTCTATTGATATTTTGGGGCATGTATCTCCTCTTTTTTTTTTTTTTTTTTGCTTCTTATTAGAAAAAAAAATGTGAAGCTTTTATTCTGCACTACATTTCAAGAATGTGACACTGCCTGACCAAGAAACAGAGAGATTTCAGGGATGGAGCAATACTAACTTGATATCCAGGTGCAGCAGTGGTGGCAGGAGTTCCTGGGAGTGGAGCAACAAAGACTTTCGAGGACAAGTTTATCATCAGATAGTAAAGATCAGAGGAGGAGCAGGGACAAAGGAATCTCTGATCAGTTATCAAAGTCCTCAATGAAGGAGAGGAAAAGTCAGAGAAAAATACTGGGGTGATACGAATCTCAAAGTAGCAGGGGGATGAGGGCAAAGAGTGAAGTCCAGAAATGACAGTGGGTAATGCTAACCAGGGATGCGGGCTTCCCATGAGCAGGGCTGGCAGAAGGAGAAGCCTAGTAGGAGAGTGCCGCATGTAGGAGGGAAAGGGCTCCAGAGAGGAGCGTACAAGTTTTAACAGGTGAAGGTGAGGAGAAAGAAGCAACACGGGATGTTCCGAGACATTGCTGAAGGGTATACCTTGCTGTTCCAGTTGCCTGAGTCCAAGGCCCAGCCCTAATCCAAGTGACACAATCACCAACAGAGCAAGGAGAACCTATTACAAAAAAGGAAAGTGAAATTTACAATATTTTTAAAATATACAAAGATCCAGATAACCACCCTCCACCAGTGAGTATTAAGGGTACACAGCGTGCTAATTTGCCTAATACCAGATCCAATAATGATAGAGCCACATTTTATTTAACACCTGGAAATAAGAAAGGTTTGGAAAGAATTTTTAAATACCATTTATTACAGACCTTCAAAATCAAGTACATGAGTCCCAGTGAGCTTAACCCCAAATTGAGTTAAAGTGTGAATGAAACTAATGGAGCCATTTACCTTTTGCTCAGTTTTCTTAACTAGACAACTATTTGGAAATCATTAATGTAAAAGTATTCCAAAACTGTGAAATTGTTAACTACCTCGTTCCTAGGGAGCAGGGTTCTTTTTCCCCACCCTGTCCATCAGAGGATAATGAGAATATGTAACACATGTAAAAATACAGTGCCCAAATAATTAACTGGCAAATGATCTGCTTTCATCTACAGCTCAAACCAATCATTTAGAGTAACTTGGAAGCTGTGCGACCAAAAATCGTGTGTGTCATTCATTATCACGACTGCTGACAAAGCTCTTCAGTGTAGTGGACTTTATGCTCTGATTAGAATTAAACTGCAATATAATTAAAGAGAATTCTTCCTGCTGACCTCTTTCCCCATCCATTAAGTCCAATGATAAGCATGCTGGATGATAGAGCTTGAGTAATGTGTATCGCCATAAAGAATATGAATGCAATGGACACACAGATTCCTTAGGAAAGTATTTTACAATACCAGTAACCTTTGTTATGGTTTTAAAAAACACCACTTTTATGAAAGAAAAAAACACAAAATCAAAATTTGCTTAGATAATAAAGACCTACATAAACTATTGACTTTTTAATTTTTATTCTGAAAATCAACTGAAAAATTAACGTATCTAACTCTTGCAATAGAAGTGAATTCAACAATTGGAAAAATATGTTAAAACACTATGAAAACAGTTCTCATATGAAGTTTCAAAGTTAGCCCCAGGGTCAAGGACCTTCCAGCAGCATTCATTCAGTGGAGTGAATGAAGAGGGAAAGGGGAACATAAACAGTTATTAAATAACATCATTAGCACTTTGTTCTCTGTTATGATGCTCAAAAGCCACAGGTGACCAAGACTAGGAATACTACAAAGCAACAAAACGCCGGGAAACTTTCCTTTGGAAAACCTCATGCATCATAGATTTACAAACTGGTGTGTTTTGGTTAACATCTTATCTTTGGTCTGTTCACCATTCAAACTTGCTGGAAAAATAAACAATATCTAGCTGTCCCTAGGATGCTTTAAAACTTTGTAATATTAAATCTTAGTGTCTGTTTCTTCATGACTTTGTACTTGTTCTATATATTAATGGCTTGCTCTCTGCATTATTCTGTCAGCTCCTTGAGAGTAAGAAGGTTCATTTTTAACACATACAATCATTTACTCCAAACATGTAATTCTGAATAAGCTTCTTGATATTGAGGTACATATGTGTCTTAACCTATCTCATGCTATCTACAAAGTGGAGAGAGGAGTACTGCAGGCTCCAACAGTCACTGAGAGCCCAGCATTTGGCTTTGGCTCGGCTGCGTAAAGTGTGCTAGAAACAAAGTACATACCTTTAAATTTGTCAAATGAAACTTTTAGTAAAAGTTGGAAACATCAAGGTACCTTTGAAACTATGATTTTAAAATATTGATCTTCTACTAGAAGTACTAATAGACCACTAGAAAGATATGAAGAATGGAAATAAATGATGCCCAAGTTTTGTTCCCAAGGAGTTTATAATTTCCTCACTTTATAAGATAGGATACATTTAATAAATGGCATAGGAGCTAGAAGAGCACTGCAAAATTCCCAGACGGATAATGAATAGAGAATCTTGAAGGTTTACTTTGTTACAGTCACCGGGTTCAATGCTTCCACATGTTTCATTTATTCCTCAAAACAGTGCTTGAGTGACAGAATGGTGGTGACATTAACTAAAGTAGAGAATTTAGGAGAAAGCTGCAGCAGGATAGGCGAGAGAAAATTATGCACTTGGTTTTGGCTTGAGGTCCTGGATGAGGAGCCAGGCATCTGAAATTGTGTAACCAAAACTCAGCAGAAGGTCAGAGCTTGTGGCTTATTTGGAAATTTGCTTGAGAATATGACTCTTAAAACCATGGAAGAAGATGAGAATGCCTGAAGAAAACATCTTTAGACAGGGTTTGGCGGAACACTTACGTGCAAAGTGCAATGAGAAGAAAGATAAATCAGCCAAGAATGCAGGTAAGGAGAAATGTCACAAAAATGGGAATTTCACTGCCATCATGCAAGCAAAGAGAGAGCATAATTCAAAATGAGAAAATACTCAACAATATCCATGTACTGTCATTCTGGAGACTCAGCAGAAGAATGCGAGGGGAGAAGGACTGACTTTGAGGGGGTAACTTCAGTACAGTAAAAACAAAGCCAGAGAACAGAAGTTGGGTAGTGAGAAAACACAGGCAGTGGACAGAACTCCCCTTTCCCTGAAAGCACGCTGGTAAAGGGAAAAGAAAGAGTAATACAGTCAAAGGAAGCTTTTTTTTTTTTTTTTTTTTTTTTAGGACAGGGAAGATCTTACCATATAAAAGAACAAGAAAGAGAAAACAGGCAAAAGAGACTACCTCTAGGAGTGAAGTAAAATAGGATAAAAGCAGTAGTCCAATAAAGAATATAGGCTTGGTGATTTTAATTTCTCACTCTCTGGTCTTAAAATAGTCATGCAATAAAAAGGTGACTTGGAGGTAATTATAATCATGCTAACATCAACGCTGCAAGGTGTTCTGCCACAGATCCCAACTTTCTAGATTGATCAAGTATTAATTTGTTGTTACTCAAATTTATAAAATATAATTAAAAATATTAACTTTGCATTCCAGTTGTCATAAGGGATAAAACTGAACACAATTACTTAAAACTTTACATTTAAATAGCAACACAAACAAATATAAACGGGGAGTCATACACTTAACATTTGTCACAAAGCTAGAAAGACTAGAATTAAGAACGGTACTTACAATACAAATTATTTTAAGTTTCTTAATAGAGTTCTTCTTAACAGGTTCTTCCACTGATAAAGACAGCATAGAATCCATTGTTCTGTTAACTATATAAACCTGTTTTACCAGAAGAGAGTAGCACTCTTTCCTTTTCCCAGTCTGACAAAGAGAAACTGTATGAGTTACGTGGCTGTGGCTGACTTTTAAATGTTTGGGAAGATCACAGCTCTTTAGTGATTAGGCAATCAAAGAGAAGAAAAAAATTGTAATAATAATAGTGTTGAGAGATGAAAGTCCATTTCCAGTACATTGTAGACAACTGTTGTTTTCCTCTTTATAGTTTATACTAAATACTAATCAAAATATATGTAACAAGAATAATACAATAATCAAATTTTAATACGATCTGATCATTTATTTTCTTTAAAAATAACCCCTAACTAAAGGCCTTGTTACAGAAATTCCAGGGAGTTTCTACATTTATATAAACTTCATGTCACAATTGAAAACCAAAATATGAAAAACATGCTTTAACCAGAGTAGGAATTCCAACTTTGCTGAATCTCTGTAAAGTACTTAATTACGTGATAATTATGTCTTGCATTTTACATTGTTCACAATTTGATGTTTTTATACACATTATCTCGTGTCAAACTTAATATCCCTTATAAACATTTTACCCTTATTTTGTAGATGAGTAAAGTAAGGCTCTGTTTATTTACACTAAGTGACAGGACTTGCCTGTCCCAAGTCACATAGCTGCCAGCTGCCAGAAGTAGAGCTGGAACCCAACTCTTCTAACTCCCCAAATCCAAGGCAACTTTCGCTAACTAATTACACTCACTCTTTTCTCATTTACCTAGACGAGAGCATCCTGACACACGTACTGCATGCGGAGAAGGGGTTACAGGTGTATGATGAGAGAAGCTAACTGAATAGCGGTGTGGCCAAAGAGCGTGACAGTAAATGGCAGGGGTTAAGCTCTTCCAGTTTCAACGACCCTGAGGCAGTAATTCTCAGTGTGATCCTGTGGAACATTAGTCCTACGAAACCTCCTGGTCAAATCAAGCTTGAGAGCTCTTTTCTAATGTAAAGATTGTAAAAATGCTGTAGGCCGCAGTACACCCTTTGGAAAATACTATTCTAAACTATTCCAACCCTAAAAGCAGTGAAAAGAACAGGAAAAGAATCTATCCTATTTACAATGACTCATAAGTGTTAAGAATATTTCTGAAAATCACATCTGAACCCCTTTTCTGTTATTGAAGTCCACTTCCATAAGGAAAAATCTTGAGCAGAAGAGCCATGTTTCCTTTATGGCTTTGAGGGTCTGTGCGTTTTTTTCCCATCACTTCCTCAGTCCAGTATACCCCCCCTTCACCAGTTCTACCCATAGGCCTCACCAGTGAAAGCAACTGCATTAGTTGCTATAACAGAAGGAATTAATTTTAGAACTAGAAGATTCCGTAGAGATCATCTAAACCAAGGTCTTGCAGGCTTCTTTCCATGGACCACAATGGACTACCAGGCCTTTAAAAATAAGAAATGAACAAAAACATATTTGAATACCTTTGGCAAGCAGTTCTCCACACTGGATAAACTTAGAAGCATCCAAAGTAGATTTTAATTTTAATTTTTTTAATTCTGAAGCCCAGGCTCCACTTCCATGGAATTAGAATCTTTGGAGTTTTGGCTAAGGCAGCAGTGTTTGTTTATATGGGATTTTATATGTAACCAAGGGATTTTATATGTAGCCAACGTTAGTGTCAACACTTTGCTTTGAGCGGTGCAGACACATTTGAATTCTCTACTGTAAACATTCACTCTGATTCTAATCAAACTTGCTAATTTTACAGATGAGGGTAGAGGACCTGAGGGGCTGGATCCCTTGCCCAAGGTCACCTTGGTTATCGATAGCTCAGAAGTGAGATTCCACCAGGGCCTCAGACTCCCTCTTCAGGGTGTTTTGTTGTTATAATTGTTGTCGTGTCAAACTGATTGTGTAAAAGAAAGATCAAGCCCACATCACAATTTGCCACAAAATTAGGAGATTCCTAGGACCTATGGCTTTTATCTTGACATCTGACATATGCCTTCCATTTTTCTGGGCTTCTGGGTTCTAATTGCCCCTCTGTACTTACGACAATCTACCTCATCTGCCTGGACTCTGGTTTACAGCACTCCTGCTTTTATCTTCCCCTCTGTGGTGGTTAGTTTTGTATGTCGACTTGGCTAGGCTATAGTAACCAGTTACTTAATCAAACACTGGTCTAGGGTGTTGTTGTGATGGTATTTTGTAGATGTGGTAAGACTTTAAGTAAAAGATATTACCCTCAATAATGTGAGTGGGCCTCATCCAACCAGTTCAAGGCCTTAAGGACAAAACAAGTTGACCAGAGAAGAAGAAATTCTGCTCCAAGACTACAGCATTAGCCTGTGTTCCTAGCCTGCCAGCCTGCCCTGTCCTATAAATTTTGGGTTTGCCAGCCCCACAATCAAGTGAGGCAATTCATTTCTCTCTCTCCCCCCCTTTCTCACTCTCTCTCTCTCTCTCTCTGTTTCTCCATTCTTGTTCTGTTTTTCTGGAGAACTCTTACTGATATACCTTTTGAACGTGTTCTCACATTTTTCCTTCTTAAGACTTTGCCTCACTTACGACCTCTCCCCCTCATTTGAACCTCCAGATCTGTTCTCTTGGTTTCTGACTGTCTTCTTGATTTTTCACTTCTCATCTTGATATTTCCTACATTAATTTGTATACTTTGACCCCAGAATGCTTACCTGATACCCCAGCTGCACTTTCAGATGCTGCTTCCTGGTGCTCTCCAAGATGTCACTTGATCCTACACCAGCTTTGTTTACCAGGGTATCACTGATTCTGGCTTTACATTTTTACTCTATGATTCATTATCTCCCCCATGTCCAGAATGTCCCGCCTCTCTTCTTCCACCTTCATCCCCTATCCTCTTTCAACCCTGAGAACACAAAAAACACTAGATAAGGAAGTCAGGAGGCCTCTGATAAAGTCTTGTCTCTGTGACTTACAAGTTAATTGACTCTTGACATCAAAGTCTTCTTTATTTTTAAGGTGATCTCTAAGTTACTACATTTTGTGTGTGTGTGTGTGAGGAAGATCAGCCCTGAGCTAACATCCATGCCAATCCTCCTCTTTTTGCTGAGGAAGACTGGCCCTGGGCTAACATCCATGCCCATCTTCCTCCACTTTATATGGGATGCTGCCACAGCATGGCCTGATGAGTAGTGCAGCGGTGTGCGCCCGGGATCTGAACCCAGGCCACCAGCAGCAAAGTGCATGCACTTAACTGCTACGCCACAAGGCTAGCCCCTAAGTTACTACATTTTTAATACTATGATGGAGAAATATCTTAGTCCTTCGGGTCCTGAAGTGAGTAAACCTCAGAGAATCTACCTGGGGCACATCTTGGTAGGTAGAGTAGAGAGTTTGGCCTTGCCCAACATCTAGTATTAACTAGTCTCTAGTTATATTCCCTGCTATAGCAATTCCCCTAACTGAACCCTAAACATCAACCTCTTTTGAGTCTCTCAAGTCTTAGAAACTTATTCCTAACAGTTCACCTGAGCATTGGACACCAGCCAAATCCACACCGTCCATGCAACTTAGACTTTGGAATAGACTGCCTGAGTCACCTAGATCTGAACCTACACTTTCTAGGTCACTTGAACCTTGGAAGCCTCACTATTCTTTTCCCCTTCAACTTCAGAACAATCTGCACCTCCTGGGTTCTGAAAGTTTCACTCTGCATATTCTATGCTTAATGGCCTAGAACATCTGTGCTCTGAAAGGCAGCTGCCGTCACATCCCCCACGAATCATAAACATTTTTCACATTGTACAAGGTCCCTGTGTCCACAGAATTCTAAGAACTCTTCTAAAATCACAGGAAACCCACTAGTTGCTGTGTCAAGAAAGCCCCAGAGGCCTGCCAGTATCAACTTCCTTCAGTCTCATAAACCTGTCCTTTCTGGTTCCGGCACTAGAGTTTGGGTGATAGTTGGACAAGCCAGACTGGGAAAGTCCAGAGAAACTAGATACACAGAGGGGGATGGTGGAGGTGAAGCAGATACTAGGCTCAGGACCAGCAACAAGAAGGAGTCCATCAAGGCAGAGAGACCTCAAATAACATAATAGCAGGGATAGGTGGGCAGTGGCCAACTTCAAGGAGAGCCCATCATGAGGAAAAGGCAGAAAAACCTCCAGGGAGATGGCTGAGCACCTAGCAAGCAGAAAGCTCACCAGGTAGGCAGTTGGTATAGGAAGGACAGATGCTAGTCCTTGCCAAGTGGAGATCCAATACTGGAGCTGAACCTAGAACTAGCTGTCTAGGTGGGACTGGTGTTAGCAATGCCAAACCAGGGCCCGAGAGGCAACTTTGGACAAGAGAGGACAAGGCAAATGTCAGCATGGACTAGGGAACCCAAGTCCCTAGAACTGAAACATCAGTAAAGTGCTGGGTTCCTAGACAACCACACAATGACTATGACAAAGTAGAATCAATGCTCGTGGATTGATATCAGTATTTTGTAGTACCTATGGTGTGAAAAGACATTTCCCAAGATAAAACACATAAAATCTCATGACTGATCAGCAGAGATGAACATTTATAATCAACTTGGAGATAGAGAACAGTAATTTTGAATCTCAATTAGACAAAATGTTATTCCTCAACCTTGGGGGAAAAAAAAGAGTTCCATTCTTCTTATTAGTAGACCCATATCACCAAAAAAAGTACCCTATTATTATACTATTTTGAATTTTCTCAATAAAAATTCGTGAAAATTTGTTTCCTCTCTTGTAAGTGCACACATCTTTGATTTCCTATACATACCTATACACTATCTTTGGTTTTGTCTCTTGGCCCACAAAGCTCAAAATATTTACTAACTAACTGACCCTTTGCAGGATTGCTGATCCCTGATCTACCCCTTGATTCTTCCAGGTTTCAAAGGCTGGCACTAATGTACTTAACCAGAGGAATCTGTGCCAGCTTGTCACCTGAGCCATCGGTTACCACCTGATGATTCAGAAAGGCAGAAACCTGATGTGATGCCTCCTTGTGGCGTTGCAATTGTTTTCTACTGGACAGCCAACATTTCTCAGGTTATCTCTGGGGCCTGGAGGACTGCTTCTCTTACTTTGCCTCAAGTGCAGAAATCTGCCTCACTAGTGTTAGAATTCTAGCAGCCCTCTCTTGTTCATTTCAAAACTCAGAAATCATTTTATTTCCAATAATTTTCCAAGCTTAGTAGGCTCTTCTTGTGTTTAGTGTTCTCAAACAGGCCTCCTTCATGACTCAAATTCTAGAGACATCTCCAGAAGAGACATCCTAAAACCTCAGTGCTAACATGCTACCTGGGCTCTCCAAGGCTTGGGAGAGCAGCCCCACAAGTGCCAGTCCATGAAGGTACAGGCTGTGGATTCATTCTACTTCTCTGAATCCTGGAAGGAACTGGGTTATTTCCCCAAATCTGAGAACCCCTCAGATATGTCAGTTCCATGGGGGCAGGGACTAGGGTAGTTTAGCCTTGCCATTTTCTTCCAGTGTCTAGCACAAGGGCCAGCACCTAGAAGACATTCAGTGAACACTTCCTGAATCAATTATTTAATGGTTTCAGAAATAATCTTGGAGGTCTAAGTCCACCTCATAAATGTCTAGTGAAACATATTGTTATAAATTCTGATAAATTTATAGGTATAACTTTGTATGTCATCCAAACTTTCTATAAATCCAGCATTTCAGAAATAGCTATTACCTCAAAGGAAGCCTCACCCATGAAATAATGGTACTTTGGCTGCTTTTATTCAATCCACAGTAACAAATGATAACTGAGTACCACCAAGGCCCAGAGTTTATGCCAGGTGTTAGGAGACGCAAGAATGTTCAGTTTCTGTAGCTACTCTAAAGAGCTTCAGTCTGGTAGAATAAAACAGACATTTTTAACCATAATATAGTGCGATATGTGCTATACTAGTGGTATTAATGAAATACCAGGGAAATAGAGGAGGAAATCATAAACTTTTCTAAGGGGATTTAGAAAGG
The DNA here is from genome assembly GCF_057802395.1 of Ceratotherium simum simum. Taxonomy (NCBI): domain Eukaryota; kingdom Metazoa; phylum Chordata; class Mammalia; order Perissodactyla; family Rhinocerotidae; genus Ceratotherium; species Ceratotherium simum. The sequence goes on along the minus strand of NC_141918.1, from coordinate 51,065,635 downwards.
TACCTGTGTTAGCTTGTACAGCTGCTAGAACAAGGTAACCCAGACTCGGGGCTTACACAACAGAGATTTATTTTCTCACAATTCTGGAGGCTAGAAGTCCAAGATCAAGGCGCCAGCAGGGTGAGTTTCTTCAAAGGCCTCTCTCCTTGACTTGCAGATGGCCATCTTCTCCTGCGTCTTCACATAGGTTTCACTCTGTGTGTGCACCTGTCTGGTGTCTCTGTGTCACAATCTTCTCTTCTCCTAAGGAAACCAGCCATATTGGATTAGGGCCCACCCTAATGACCTCATTTTAACTTAATTACCTCTTTAAAGACCCTATTTCCAAATACACTCACATTCTGAGGTACTGGGTGTTAGAACTTGAACATATGAATTTTGGAGGAACAAGTCAGTCCATAACAGTACTTTAAGAGGTAACATTTCTAAGAAACATTGTGGTTAAAAAGTAACTCAAGCACTGTTGCTGAGTAGGGGGAACATCAGTCCCATCACCCATGCTGATTGTGTTTACAGCAGAGTGTTTGCAAAGGTTTCATGCACTTGCATGCATAGGCTTCAGGGAAGGTCTGTGGGCCACTTGAAATTATAAACAAACTTTGTGTATGTGTGCATATGCATATGTATGTGTATGTATTTGTTTTCTATATCGCTTACATGAGTCTCCAAGGCAAAGAGCTAAACCTTTTAAGAAACAACTGTTTTAAGGTTATATACAACAGGAGCTATATAACATACCTATAGAAAATAAAGTTTGTTTAACCTGAATATAATCATGAGAAATGAGACAAATCCAAACTGAGGGACATTCTCCAAAACAACTCTCCTAGAATCTTCAAAAACATCAATTTTATGAAAAGTAGGGGAAAGAAAGGGTTAGTGAACCATTCTGATTAAAGGATACTACAGAAACCTAACAACTAAATGCAGTGCAAGACCGGTGATTGGATCCTGGGTGGAAGAAAAAATGATAAGTGAAGGACATTATTGTGACAATTGAGGAAATGTGAGTATGGATGTATTTTAGATAATAGTATTGTATTGATGTTAAATTTCCCGAGTGTGGTAAGTGTACTGTTGTTATGCAAGTTAAGTCCTACGTGCGTGACTTTCAGAAGGCACAAGATGAAGTATTTAAGGGTGAAGTTATGATGTCTGTAAATAATTCTCACGTAGTTCACATAGAGATGATTAAATTGGTAAAGAGAAGGAGAAGGACAGAGAGTAGAAAGAGAAAGGAAGAGACAGGGAGAATTAGCAAACGTGGTAAAATGTTTAAAATATGTGTGTTGATTGTAAAATTCTTGCAATTTTTCTCTAGGTTTAATTTTTTTTTTTTTAAATAAAAAGTTGGGGGGGAAGCAATAGTCTTTCTGAGGAAGTTAATGGAGGATGTGCTCTCCTCCATCCCCAAACAAAAGAGGAAATTGAGGAAGAGGAAGACATGAAACAGCCACCAGAGATGCATATAGAAGAGAGAAAAGAGAACCACCGGGATGCCACCCCTGGACGGCAGTCATGAGGCGGCTCAGGGAGCAGCCAATCCCACAGGCAGGGTAGGGCAGAGGATACAGGAGGGATGTCCCCTGGAGCAAGATGAAAGACTTCCAGAGAGGAGATTCATATGTCAGGCAGAGGTTTCTGGATGAATTAGTGATAGGCACATTCAAAACTAAGCAAAGAAAACACACGAAACAATTATTAACTCCAAAGACAAAACAAAAAGTTGTACAGAAAAGGAAAGTGTAAGCTCAATGCACTGTGTTGCTAAAGTGTATATAACAGCTATAGAGTCAGAACAATATAAACAGTCTGTAATTATCTAACCAACAAATTCTGACACATGAGTAGGATGGAAAAGGAGGAAATGGAACAGTAAACACTCACCTTTCATAGTAAGAAGTCACTATATAATACCTAAAACTGAAATAGCAAGAAATAGTGGGATAAAGCAGGTCAGTTAGAAAAAGAATTGAAAGTGGTTACTTCTGGGGAGTGAGAGCTGAAGGCGGGGAGGAGTTTGGTCAGCAACTGTTATTTTTTAATATCAGCTTTGGAGAATTAGTCATCTTTTTAACATTTACATATAATGCTTTGAAAAATTATAACAGCCAAAACGAGTTAATAATTATACTAATAATATTATCGATTGATTTCACAGTGTATAACTAGCAAATTAAAGTTTTTAATTCTGGACAACACAATGAACACTACCCGTGTCAGTTAGAATACTACCTAATCAAAACTTCTATGTGCAAATAAAATGATCCAGGACAATGAGTTTTTTATATGGCAGAATAGAACATAAAAAATCAGAATTCTTCAGTCTGTAAAATCTATGAGGTATGATTAAAACAATAATAAATTTGGAGTAAGAAGCCATTTTGTAGCAAAAGAAATAAAAAAGAAACAAAGAGGCTGAACTGAAGACATTAAACTGTGAATATGTAGGAAATGAAAAGCCAAAGTAGGACTGGACCGGAGTGGGGAGAGATGACAGCAGAGAGGCCAGGTGGGGATCGCTGTCACAGTTCTAGTGAGAGGTGACAAGCTAGATGACAGCAGTGGAAACAGAAAACAAGTGTTGTGTTTGACAAATATGAAGGCAGCACCCCTGAGCCCAGAGAATGGTTCTGAACTCAGGTGACAAGGAAAGAGTGGTGCCATTAGCAGAGAGGGGGGCACCAGGAGGGGAGGGGAGTTTTCTGGAAAGAAGACAAATTAGGTTTTGGGCCTAATGAGGTTGTGTTATTTATGGAACATTCATGTTGCAATCTTCAGCATCAAAAGTGAAGAGAATATCTTCTAGGAAAGAAGCCTCCACTCTATTTTTTTTTAAGTATTACTTAGAATAACCAGTCAAGTAATCTCTCCCATCTCTCTCAGGTAGCCAATATTCATACATAGGCATTGATATTAGTCTTCTGTGGCTGCTGTAGCAAATTATCACAAACTTAGTGGCTTAAAACAATACAAATTTATTATTTTACAGTTCTGTTGGTTACCAGTCCAATATTATCTCACTAAAATCAAGGTGTCTGCAGGGCTGGTTTCTTATCTGGAGCCTCCAGGGGGAGAATCTATTCCATGGCCTTTTCCAGCTTCTGGAAGCCAACCACATTCCTTGGCTAATGACCCCTTTCCTCCACCTTCTAAATCTTGCATCTCTCTGACCATTCCTCCTTAGTCACGTCTCCTTCTGACTCTCCTCTTCCACCTCCCTCTTCTAGCTGTAAGGGCCCTTTTGGTTACCTTGGGCCTATCTAGATCATCCAGGGTAACCTTTCTATTGTAAGGTCAGCTGATTGGCAATCTTAATTCCATCTGCAACTTTAATTCCTCTTTGCCTTGTAATCTAACATATTTTCAGGTTCTGGGGATTAGGACAAGGACATCTTTGAAGGAGGGGCTATTATTCTGCCTACGATAAGCAAAAATACTTCCATGCTTTCTCCATGTGCTTGCAAACATATACCTATACAGATAGACAGTGGGTGACATTTTCTTTCTTCTCTTCCTCCCTGCCTTTCTTCTTCCCTCCTTCCCTCCTACCAACAAAAATGGAATTGTCGTGTGTGTAGATAGAAGGAACAGTCTCCAAGATCGCTCTCACTACTGAAGCCAATTCCAAGTCTGGGAGTTTCTAAGATAACTCTTAGGTTTGATAATTTTATAGAAGGACTCATATTATACTTATGGTTATGGTTTATCATAGCTAAAAGATACAGATTAAAATCAGCCAAGGAGAAGAGGCACGTAGGACAGAGTCCAGGGAAGTTCCAAATGTCCTCTCCCCCTGGATTTGTGGGGGACAGCATTACTTTCCTGGCATCAATACGTGACAACACACATGAAATATTGCCAACCAGGGAAGCTCACTTGAGCCTTGTGTCCAGAGATTTTATCAGGGCTCCATTATGTTGGCATGGTTGACTGCCCACATGATGAGGTACGAGACTGCCCATCTCAAACTCCAGTCCTTCCAGAAGTTGAACTGATACCTCATGACCTTCTCCACCCTAAATCACATTGTTAATATATCTAAGGTGACCCAAGGATCCCAGGCAAACCAAAACCTTCTATCAGGCATCACATTCCAAGAATTCAGAGACTACCTTCCAGAAGTCAAGGACAAAGACCACACCTCTATTTGGTCAAACTTCAATTCTCTCTATACAGGATCATACAATACTCATTACTGTGCAACCACTCCTGTCCCCACCCTCACCCTCCACCACAGACAAACACTGAGATGGTTAGATGATGTTCCTTTACAGGGGTTCCCAGAAAAGCTCCCCAGTAATATCCTTCCAGCCTCAGAGCTACCAGGATACTCTCCCTTTTAACTACCCATGCATAAACATGATTGAATGTCTCCTCCAAAGCTCTTATCCCTGAGATAAGGATATTCTCCCCCTTTTTAATTTATGCTGTAGTTCTAGGTAACCTGAACTCTGCTGATGGGCCCAGCCACCCAGAGAGTGAGGGAGTTATAAAAAGTGCATTAAGTTAGCAGGAGCTACTGATTATAGATCACTTACTCTATGCCTGGTACTGGACTGAATTCTTCAAGCACATTCCCTTTTCCTTCCCACAAGAATTGGCAGTTTTGCAGATGGTAAAATTGAACCTTCAAGAGATTAAAGGGCTTGGCATGCAGTTAGTTAAGTGGGAAGTGTTAGGATGTGAACCTAGGCTATTTAATACCAGAGTCCACTTGTTTGAGTGTGTGTGTGTGTGTGTCTGTGTGCTTGTGTGTGTGTAACTACAAGTACATACATAGATTCAGGTCACTCAGCAAGCTTGACACAGGTGCTTATCAGACTCTTCCAGTCTTTGTGTCATCTCCATTCCATTTACAGAGCCGATCTCTAGCCCTTCCCCTGGGGAGGCTGTTCTCATGTTAGTACACTTTACTTGTCACTCTAAAATCCAGAAGGAACTGGCTTCCAGTATTCCTGGTCTCCAGTAAAGCAAGGACCCATATCCCCACTACCATCCCCTACCCCACCCCCCACCACCATCCCCAAGCAATGGCTCACTCCCCAGGACTAGGTCAAAGTCCTCAAAAACCACTGAACCCTGATCCCTAGCCAATGGGATTTTTATGGTCTTAGCCAATGGGATTTTCATTTCACTGATGATTCCACAAGATAACTTCTTATCTGTTTGTAACATGGAACCCAGCTTACTCTCCACAGCTTCCTTTACAATTTCAGTATCCTTTCATCCATTCATTCATTTATTCATTTATTTATGACATTATATTAGAATTTGGAATAGAAATCATGAAGACAGAAATGATGCCCTTAAGTTGCTCACAAGCTGATGGCATCTGCTGAGTTCTTCCCTACACTCTCCTCCCATCCTCCAAGAACCCTAAGCTGCTCCATCTCCAACCTCAGCATCTAGGGTTTCCAGCTTCCCATTAGAGTTGTGACACACTATTCCTTAGGGAGGTAGGTACATCACCTAACCCTCAAATCTAGCCCAATATTTCTTCTAAACCAAGTGGTTTATTTTTCCTTCCCATAGCTCACTCCATTATTCACAAGCCCAGAGTGATCATCCATTATCTGCTGACTCACACTTCCCATCCTGGCTTTCGGGGTCCTCCAGTTCTGAGTGGTGTCTACCCCGCTTCACTCTCCAGACTGATCCAACTCTGTCATGAGACCAGCTCTAACAATGATCTGAATATAACCAGCCTTTTTCACAGAGACGTCCTGGGTGCTCTCACTTTGCCCCAGCCTTTTTGGTCACCATATCTCCATTTCTGCCTTTACTTGTCTCCTGAGCTTCTAACTTAGTCCCGGTTCCCAGCACCAAGCCTCCACCTTGAATCAGTTGCATTGCACTGGTTTGACTCTTAGCACACTTCCTTAGGTGCAGGTTTATATTCCCCCTTTTGCTCCATCTGCTTTCAGCTGTTCCAGGTAATTATTCTTCCTGCTGAAGGCTGGGTCATTTTTGTGGAAAGCTAGGACAGTGATTGTTACTCATTCAAGCATATCTCCAACCAGTCCTTATCTTAAATGCTCTTTTCTCCTTCTAGTGAACATTGTAGTTTGGTTTGACATTTTCTGTTGAGGAAATTATATAACATTTTACAGAAATTCCAAACTAAGGATTTAGGAGACTAATTTAATGAAATGGACTGACTATTAGTTATGGCACACCGAATTAACAGAACCATCTCTTTCTTGTCACTGAGGATTGGTTGGGAAGAATCCACCTTTCCTATTCAAACATTTGAAGGGAACTGCTGGCTTTATTTTTATTTCTTGCAAATGGGATTTCTTTATTCTTATTCTTATCTTATCTTTAGCAAATTTTTTTATTTTGAAATAATTACAAACTATTAGAAAAGTTGGAGGTACCAACACAAAGAACAATTCCTTTCCTGAACGATTTTAGAGGACGTTGCTGACCTGGTCTCCCATCTTCTCCAAGCACTTCAGTGTGTACATATCCTCTAACTAAGGGCATTTTCCTACATAACCATAAAAATCAGACAACTAACGTTGATACATTTCTACCATCTAATCCTCAGATCCCCTTCAGGTTTTGTCTGTTGTCCTTTAGAGTGAAAGGATTCCATGCAAAATTAGGTTTTGCATTCAGTTGTCATAGAACAATTCCTTCATCCTGGAAGTTTTTCAGTTATTCCTTGACCTTCTTGACTTCGACACTTTTGAATATCACAGAACAGTTTTATAGAATGTCCCTCAATGCGGTTTTGTCTTCTATCTCCCTATGATTAGATTTAGGTTATAAAACATTGGCAGGAGAATAACTGTAGTGATGCCATGTCCTTCTCACACATCCTAGCAGGTGCATGATTTCAATTTGTCCCATCCCTTATGATGTACACTTTGATTTCTTGATTAAAGTGGTGGCTTCCGGGGGGCTGGTCCAGTGGCTTAGTGGTTAAGTTCACGTGCTCCACTTCGGCAGCCCAGGCTTCACGGGTTTGGATCCCGGGTGCGGACCTATGCACCACTCATCAAAGCCATGCTCTGGCCAGCATCCCACATATTAAATAGAGGATGGGCACAGATGATAGCTCAGGGCCAATCTTCCTTAGCAAAAAGGTAAAGATTGGCAACAGATGTTAGCTCAGGGCTAATCTTCCTTACCAAAAAAAAAGTGGTGCCTTCTGGCTTCTCCACTGTGAAGTTACTCTTACAATAATACTCATTATTATGAATAAGTATTGTATGTGAAATTACATTGAAAATATATAAATACACCATTTCTCACCAAAATTTTAATTTATTCATCTATTCATTTACATCTTTGTGGACCCGTGGTTTCCTATTCTACTCAATGAGTTATAATCCATTATTATCATTATTCACTTTGATGCTCATATTGTTCCTTATTTGGCCATTGGGAACGCATTCAAGCTCCAAAAAATCATTCTTTAAAAGCTTTCTTGCTTTCTGGTAAAACAAGATGCTTCATGCTTCTCTTGTACATTACCTGGCCCGGCTCTGTGCTCAAGCATTACTCCAAATGACCTGGCTCCTTTAAGTAGAGACTAGCAGTTAGATCTGAGCTCCAGGTGTGATCACTGGAGTGTAGCTGCTCCCACACTCTCTTCATCACCAGAACTAGGGAATATATGTATGAGCGTGTGTGGCACATGTGTCCATGTATGTGTGTGTGCACATTACACCTATCATCTCTACTTATTTCTAAAACTATCTGTCTATTGAAATCCACGCGTTCATGTCAAAATTCCTGATTCCAACCGAGCACCACAGGGTTCATTCTACTTTCCCATTTACGTATCTCCCTTCTCTCACAGGGTGAAATCTGACTCTCATTGAACCTACTATTTTTGCTGATTTGATAAACTTCCCCGTACGAAGCCAGCCTCCCAACCTCGCCACCACCCCCTCCCATGCTTGGATGCCCACCTCATCCCACTCAGGCACCTACAGTCTCTACCGGGCTGTCCTCCCATAGAAGGCCTCTTCACTCTTGCCACCATCCCCGGGGACCTGGAGGACAGAGCATCGAGCCAAAGAGGATGATTGAATCATCCTGCCAGGTTTCAGACTTGGTTGGAACCTGTGACCCCTTTAATCTTCCCAATTTCTCCCTTGTGGAATGAGAATGTCTGTCATAGGCCTGTCCTATCATTGTACTTTGGTAGCAGATAACTTATCTGGTGTTAGCAGTTCACAGCTGGAGAGGAACTTTGCCTCAGAATGACTCATATCTCAAGTCTCATCTATACCTAATTTAGGAGATATTTAGATAAGATTTGGGACTTAGAGTTCATGCTGGAATGGGTTAAGATTTGGGGCTTTCGTGATGGGGTAAATACATTTTGCATGGTAGAAGGACACGAATTTTGGGGGCCAGAGGGGGGAGTTTTGGGGCCAAATTTTATGCCCCCAAAATCCATATGTTGAAGATGTAACTATATTTGAGGATAGGGTCTTTAAAGAGTTAATTAAGTTAAAATCAGATCCTTATGGTAGGCCCTAATCCTATATGACTGGTTTCCTTATAAGAAGAAGAAATTAGCCATGGACATGCACAGAGGGAAGACCACGTGAAGACACAGGGAGAAGATGAGCATCTGCAAGCCAAGGAGAAAGGTCTCAAAAGAAACCAACCAATTGATATATCTATCAATTATAAACATATATAGTTGATATATTTATCAAAATAAATAATGATAATAATGGATTATAACTCCTTGACTAAAACAGGAAACCTTGATCTCAGACTTCTAACTTCCAGAACTGTGAGAAAATAAGTATCTGTTGTTTAAGCCACCAGACTGGGTACTTTGTTATGGCAGCCCTAGCAAATTAATACCCTACACCTAACGCGTGAAGCTATTCTCTAGCAGGAAATTTGAATTCTTACATCTCAGTTTTTAGAAGCTATTATGTGGTAACAGTGGCATACAGTGGTTGCATGTGGATATGTTAGGGAACTGAGTTTCTGCCAGGTCAAAGACTCATCTATCAAAGCCGTGACTGGGACTCTGTGCTTCCAAATCAGCGTGTTCTCACACACCAGCTCATCTTAACTTTGGCCAGAGCTCATATAATAAAAAGGTAAAATGGTCGGGAAAGAATTGTATTTTTGCCATAACCAAAAACAAATTGATTTTTATATCATGCTTACAGATGCTCCATTCATTGAATATAAACTGACCATCCATTTCTAGACCATTCTCCACCACCATTGCATGGAAATCTGCCAGAGAGCAAATGAACACTGTCTTAGAGGTGTATCTGAATAAAGATGATCCACAATAAGGTCATCTATTCAGCATACAAAACAGAATCATAGGTTGTTAGGGGACTTGGATTTTAATAATTCTGGCTCTGTGATCCTTCTAGCTTGGATATGCTGCAAAATCGATAACTGCAATACTGTTCATTAAATCCCTAACACCCATGTCTAGCACTGAGCAAACGGTGGGTAAATCTTCCATAAAGGAAGAACTCTACTAGTCATGCACAAAGGTGTTATACGAGGATAAAGAAGAGACACCTAACTCAGCTGGAAGAAGGAGGGCAAACGTCCAGGAACATGTCAAAGTGATGCTAGAAAGAATAAAGAGGCCGAGGACACACTGCTCAGAGCACTGAGGCATCTGCTCTGACCACACCAGTGGACCAGACTTCTTCTTTGCCACTCTTCTCCACCAAAGAGGCTACAGGTATTCAGAATTGATACATATTACTATTTTTAGATGATTATAACTGAAAACGGTAGGTATTATTTTTCGATTATTCTAATCAAAAATCAATCGTGATGCGTTCATTCACTTTTTTCAACGTTCGTGGAAAGCCTACAAGACACTGAGGTTACCATGGCTGAGAAGGCCTGGTCCTTGCCATCAGGAAGAGTCCGGTCTCACCTCCCGCTCCAGCCCGCTGGCGGAGCTCCAGGAGGTCAGAGGTCCGCAGACTTCCGGTTGACCCGGGTTGCACCAGCAGCATTTCCCCAAGGCTGCAAATATGCAAAAGCAGTAGTCCCGAGCACGAAGCAACTCCCGCTCCGGCCCGCAGGTGGCGGCCTGCCCCCGACGATGCCCCGGGGAGCTTTAGGCTCGAGGCTCCACGTGGGGGCGCTCTGGTCGGGCTCCCGGGCCTCCCTTCCCCACGGTCGGAACCCTCTTGCTGGGTCACTAGTTTCCGCGGGTTCCGTCATCGGCGCGCACCCGGCGCTTCCGGGCTTCCACGCAGGCTGCCGTAGTTTGCCCCGCCCGGGAAGGGACGCTCGGCCGAGCGCCTGAGGAGCGCGGGGACCAGGGCGAGTGTCCGCCCCTCGGCCCCTGTTCCCGGTCAGGCCGCGCGCTGGCGTCCGAGGACGGCGGGGACGATGGTCCAGATGGAGACGCAGCTGCAGAGCATTTTTGAGGAGGTGGTGGTGAGTGGACGGCCGGGTGCCAGGGCGATGGCGGGGCCGTGGATGGGGGTGGACGGAGGGGACGGGCACCCTCTCCCCGCCTCCCCTTTGCCGTGACACCGTGTGTGCGTGTGCAGGGGGTAGCGGTTCTCACCCGGCTGTCAAATTCAGGGTCCTCTCTGAAACCCGCAGCGCCCTGGGTGGCAGGCCGGGCGGGTATCGTCGGTGGAGGAGACTTGCCCCCTGTGATGTTGTCATGTTTTGCTCGGGGAGGCCTCTCCCTTTTTTCTTTCTTTTTTTTTTTTTTTTTTTTTTTTTAGTTCACATCGTCTACTTTTGTTTTTTCACAGAAAACGGAAATTATAGAAGAGGCTTTCCCTGGGTGAGTATAGGCATGGCAGATGTTTGTGTTTTTACGGGAGCCTATGTTTGTAAGATTTTACTTGGGCTTATTTTGGAGATTTATAAGATCCACTATTCCGGTTATGTTGAATTACCTTTTTTAAAAATAGTGGCAAATAATGTGGTTTTTGCTTTTTAGCATGTTTATGGACACCCCTGAGGATGAAAAAACAAAACTACTTAGCTGTTTGGGGGCCTTCAGACAGTTTTGGGGTGGTCTTTCTCAGGTGAGCACTGCGTTTTTAATACATTCAGCTGATGATTTTTGACTCCTTTTTTTACATTTGCTTTGATGCTGCTGTTAAGATATTTCTGGAGAGGGAGAAATAAAATTGTCATCATCTTTTATTTTGTCTATTCTGGTTTCCATTTATTTCCATTTGTATTGTTCCAGTGGAGAACCTGTATTGACAAGTGAAGTTGATGACAAAACAGTATAAGATGTTTTTAAAAATCTTCCCTCTGTTAGATTATATAAAATCATTTCCATCCTATTCCAATTTATTTGGTGCACTTGAAAACAGCTGTGTTAGGGATTGTAAAAGGATAAAAATTTCATTCAATTACTCAACAAAGGAACTGGCGCAACATTGCTGCAAAGATACTATAATAAAGATACCATGGGGAAGACACAAAGATGCCACAATAAGGATACAAAGATTCTATAATAAGGATACATTATTACATCCTCATTATAATAAGACATTATAGTAGAAATGAGGAAAGAGCAGCAAAACTTAGTAGCAAAGAACAGTCACCAGAAAATGTATCCATGAAAAAGACAAAATGTGTGATGTTTAAAGAGCTCATGTTTGGGGTCCGGCCCCCTGGCTTAGTGGTTAAGTGCTCGCGCTCCGCTAGTGGCCGCCGGGTTTCGGATCCCGGGTGCGCACTGATGCACCACTTGTCTGGCCATGCTGAGGCGGCGTCCCACATACAGCAACTAGGAGGATGTATGACTGTGACATACAGCTATCTTCTGGGGCTTTGGAGAGAAAAAGGGAAAAAAAGGAGGAGGATTGGCAATAGATGTTAGCTCAGGGCTGGTCTTCCTCACAAAAAAAATAAATAAATAAAGAGCTCATGTTCTGGTAGTGCATTATCTTCTCAGGGTGCATTATAGGAAGGAAAATGAGGACCGTTTGCAGCAGAGCCACTGGCATGGATCACAGACATGGGTCACGTAGTGGCAATATGTTCATTTTTTTTTATTTGTTTTAATTATTTTCTAATAGGTAATATGTTCATATGGTTCAAAATGGAAAAGGTACCGAAAGGGGGACCCAGTGAATAGTCTGCCTTCCATTTCCCGTAGCTTAATCACCTGGTGTTTTTTTCCTGTCTGCAGCCAGGATCCCCAGTTTGTTTGTTTTTAAAGTATTTTATGCATACAGAATCATTTTTATAGAATGTTCCAATACTGTGTACACTGTTCATTAGCACCTTGCTTTTTTCCTCTTAATGTTAAATTCTGAAAGTAATTCTACATCAATCCATTAAGAGTTACTTCTGCCTTCCTTCCTCTCTTGCTTTCTTATGGCAGGATAATATTCTATTATATGGCTGCACCTTCCTTTGTTTAACCAGACCTCTACTGAGTGACATTAGTTTGCTTCTTACCTTTTCCTCTTTAAACAATACTATAATAATATTATACACAGAACATAATAAATTCATGGAAGTAGTATTGCTGGGTCAGAGGGTATGTCTATTTGTAATTTTTATAGAAATTGCCTAATAGCTTTTCATAAGGGTCATACTAATTTGTACTCCCCAAGCAATGTGTAAGATCGTCTATTCTCTATAGTCTCACAGTAGAGTGTTAATGAACTTTTGGATCATGTTTCTAAAATGTGAGAAATTTTATCTTAGTATGGTTTTATGTTTTCATTTCTCTGAGTGATGTTGAACATTTTTCCAACATATTTTAATTTTTTAATAATTCATTAAACATTTTATGGGTTAAGGTATGGCCCTTGTCTTCCAGAAGTTTATATTCCCATAGATGAGCCAGGAGGAGGATAGACATTTGTAAATCAGCATTATACATTCAACAATAGAAGTGTGTGTGAAGGACAGTGGAAGTGCAGAGGAGCAGGACATATAGGATATCCTTGAGGGTACCCTGGAAGACAGACTTAGACGTGGTCACTACAGATTGGTATCAGATTTTAGTTATGCAAGTCTAGAAATTTGATGTGTCATTGGGTCCATAATTGGGCTCTTAGGGATTAGATTCGCACTAAATTGTCATGAGGCTAAGGTACTAACTCATAATGAATTCTTTCCCCCAGTGACAGGAATATTTATGTCTACCGTTAAGGGCACTGCTTACAATGCCTTACACAATCGTTATTAAAGTTTTCTATTGACCATGAATATGTTAGTAAAATATTACTCTTTTGGGGGGTTCCATGTAATAAAAATGATGGGTGTTTAATCAATATAATTGTAAGGTTTTTAAGCTTAATATAACTGAAATACTAAAACTGAATTTTTTTTTATTGTTTTCATCCACAAATGTTTATAGTGGAATATCTCTATTTATAGTCTTGATATGCTCCCAGGTGTGGTATTAGCTATTTGTTAGTTATAAAGTATAACTGTAGAACTACAATATAATCATTTTCTAATTTTCTAGGAATCTCATGAACAGTGCATCCAGTGGATTGTTAAATTCATTCATGGCCAGCATAGTCCTAAAAGAATTTCTTTTCTTTATGACTGCTTAGCAATGGCAGTTGAGACTGGTCTCCTTCCACCCAGGTATGTGTAATGGCGGATGTGAGCAATCCAAAGAATTTTCTTTTTTATTAATGTTTGGAAATTGGTTGAGGTTGTTGTAGTAGAAGGATGAGGGAATGAAGAAGGAAGGTAGGCTCAACATAGTTCTTCATAACACCTCAGGTTTTAGGTTTCTACGATGCAATATTCTTAGAATTGAATACTTAAAGGCTCAAAACCAGGCAGGCTTTGCTGAGGCTAAGAACACTCACTTTGATGAGCTCGTTCAGTTATCTTTTGCTGCGCATGAATTACTTCAACACTCTGTGGCTTAAAAGGATAATAATCATTTTATTATTAACACTCGTGGTTGTGGTGGTTGACTGGGCTCAGCAGGCAGTTTTTTCTCAGAGTCTCATGATTGCAGTCAGATGGTGCCCAGGGCTGGAGTCATGACAAAGGCTTCTTCATTCATATGTGCGGTGGTTGATGCCTGGCTGTCCTCTGGGACCTGAGTTGGAGCCTACACATGCAAGTCATACAGTGTCCCTTTTGCCATAGTCTTGCGCCTGCCCAGATTTAAGGGGACAGAATGTAGACCCTCCTGCCGCCTCTTCATGGGAGGAGTATCAGTATCACATTTCAGAAGAGCACGTGGAATCAAAAATCTGGTTTTAGCTATCTTGGAAAAATACAATCTGCCACAAACTGATGGATGGTAAACATTCAACCAATAGCTTTTGGTAGATTTCTTTCAAGTAAAAATATAATATTAATTAGTTCTACTTTGTGTTTAATCTTTCATACAAGTAAAAAATGTAAAATACTATGTGTAATTTTTTTAAAGTATGTTTGAGTAATAATGTACCTTTATGAAAAATACTGTGACAAATACAATGTCCAGAGTACACAGACCTCGGCTATTAGAGAAATTGTAAAGTTCTGTCTTGTAACTGGAATGGGTATTCCTTTTTTCTAGGATGGTTTGTGAATCCCTGATAAACTCTGACACTCTTGAATGGGAAAGAACACAGCTTTGGGCCTTAACATTTAAACTGGTTCGGAAAATAATTGGGGGAGTGGATTACAAGGTATTATTTCCTAATTATAAAAAAGTAATTGCCTTCAGACATGATTAATTTTTCAGTGTGTATATCTTCATATGGAAGAAATGAAGTAGAAGCTCTCTATTTTTTGTTATATTTCCTAAAGGGATTTAAAATTGCTCAGTATTTCCCACAGCTTCTCTGCCCCTCTCCCAACATTCTTAAAAATGCAAGTGACTGATATATTTTCACGATGAGTAGGGAAGTCACCAAGCAGACCCTGGGTCCTTCATGCCACAGATCTTGTGATGTTGGGACCCCTTTCAAATGAAAGAGCACAGAGCAGGGGTGTGTGGAATGAGAAGGGATGTAGGCGTCAGCTGATGTTGGGACCCCTTCCAAATGAAAGAACGCAGAGCAGAGGTGTGTGGAATGAGAATGGATGTAGGCATCGGCTGATGACGGGAACAAGTCCTGCCTCACCCCTGCCTTGACCTCCCTTGGACGCATGTTCTTCCTTAGCTAGTATCTTCAGTACACTGTTCTTGACCAAGAACAATAGCATACACTCTCTGATTGTGTCTCATAACACAACTCCAGGTCTCCATAGCTGCAGAAGCCATTCTGCTTCGTTCAAGCCACTTTTATTAGTGTCCTTTCTGAGGGAATTGCCAAAACCTGACCCTGTGCTTTACATCTGTATTTCCTCTAATCTAAAATGACGTAACTGATAAATATTGATTTGAATCATGATTTAATACAAAATAGATTCTAAGAAGTTTCTTCTGATTATTTTCTCTTTACTGATACTTCAATTTCCTTAGCAGATTAATATGCAATTTTTACCTTCTTCCTTGTTTGTATGGTGCGTTATAATTGTTTCTAACTTCTGTCATGTGTATGTTTTGTCTATCTTTTTTACAAGATTGATCACATAGTTTATACTCAATAAATGCATGTTGAGTGAAATTTCTTCTCTGTATATAATACAACAGGTAATAGAAATGAGATGACCAATTAACAGAATAGCCTTGTTGAATAATTTTGAGGGATTAAGGTGTGTGATGGATGAGAAGGAGGTAAAGTTAGAATGCCAAAGGGAGTGAGCAGAAAGGGTCAGCTGCCAGGAGGTTTATTATTGCCCGTGTTTTCAGAGTGTTTTCAAGTTCTGTTCAAATATATTTCTGTCTGTAAGCACAAATTAAGCTTTTTTGAACCTTGTAACCATAGAAACTCTTCTAATATTATGAAGGTCAAGAAAGCTTGGCAGAACGTGGGAAGTTTAATTTTTATTTATAAGTGACTCTTCTTTGTTCATATTGCAAGTCATTCTTTTTTTTTTTTTTTTGTGAGGAAGATCAGCCCTGAGCTAACATCCATGCCAATCTTCCTCTTTCTGCTGAGGAAGACTGGCCCTGAGCTAACATCTATTGCCAGTCCTCCTCCTTTTTTTTTCCCTTTTTCTCCCCAAAGCCCCAGTAGATAGTTGTACATCGTAGTTGCACATCCTTCTAGTTGCTGTATGTGGGACGCTGCCTCAGCATGGCCCAACAAACAGTGCGTCGGTGCACGCCCAGATCCGAACCTGGGCCACCAGTAGCAGAGTGCGCGCACTTAACTGCTAAGCCACGGGGCCGACCCCTGCAAGGCATTCTTTAGAATTCTATTTTTGGAACATGACTCTTCTCTTGGTTTGGTATTAGGGAGTTGAATGTTAGCTCTGATTCAGAAAGGTTTTGAAAGCTGTGACCTTGAAGGTAACATTTTTTTCTGAGTGTATGATCGTGAAACCTTTAGATGTTTTAACTAGTACAGGGGACATGACTGAGTTTTAAGCTGTGACTTTTTCCTTATATCAGGGTGTTCGAGATCTCTTAAAAGTGATTTTGGAGAAAATCTTGACAATTCCCAATACAGTGAGCTCAGCTGTTGTACAGCAGCTTCTAGCAGCAAGAGAGGTAATTTAGATGTCTGTAATTCATTGATCATAACCTCAAAAATGTCTAGTTTTATGTAGTTCTGTGCTTTTAAAACTCATAGTAGTTTGTGGAATGTTCCATTTGTTTACTTCTACAAAAATCGCTTTTAGGTTTTTTTTTTTTTTGGTGAGGGAGATCAGCCCTGAGCTAACATCCATGCTAATCCTTCTCTTTTTGCTGAGGAAGACCAGCTCTGAGCTAACATCTATTGCCAATCCTCCTCCCTTTTTTTCTTCCCCAAAGCCCCAGTAGATAGTTGTATGTCATAGTTGCACATCCTTCTAGGTGCTGTATGTGGGACGAGGCCTCAGGATGGCCAGAGAAGCGGTGCGTCGGTGCGCACCCGGGATCCGAACCCGGGCCACCAGCAGCAAAGTGCAAGCACTTAACCGCTAAGCCACTGGGCCGGCCCCATGCTTTTAGTTTTAAAGATTCTATTTCACTTTGATTTTATTTCTAAAGGATATTTTAAATTTTAATTCATGTTTTTTAATTATAAAAACAACAATATAGATATTAAAGTATTTTCAACCATTACAAGACATCAGCCTGTGGACCGCTTAAAAGATCTTTGTGCTGTGTAAGTACTGTTGCAAAAATATTACTTTGGTCTGTTGCTCTCCTATTGGAGTCAACCAGTATTTAAAGCATTTTCAATGTTGTTTACTAACCATCAGCGATCCATTTCATTGTTTATTAATCTTCATTTTTAGAGATTCTTCATATATGTGAATCTATCTGAATTCCTTTATGCTACAGTTTTAGCCCAATAAATCCATGAAATAATATCTCTACTTTTAATATCGTTGTTGTTGCCATTGTTGCGTTTAAAAGGTGTATTTTTGTGGGACTAGTCAGGAATGATAACATTGTCCTTTTATTTTTCTTAGGTTATAGCATATATCTTGGAAAGAAATGCCTGTTTATTACCAGCCTATTTTGCAGTCACAGAGATCCGGAAACTATATCCTGAGGGAAAACTTCCACATTGGGTAAATTTGAAATTTTCCAAAATTTTTAATAGAAATTTTTATCAAAAGTAGTAATATTCATCTTGTTTTTGTGTGTTTATTTTTGAAAATGGTCACTTTTATTGTTAGATAATATTTTTTTTTTATAATTATGGTGTATTTCTTTCATTTCCCTGCTGTCCTATTGAGACAATTTATGTACCAAGTGATAAAATATACACAGCTTCAGGGGGCTGGCCCCGTGGCTTAGCGGTTGAGTGCACGAGCTCCGCTACTGGCGGCTCGGGTTGGGATCCCGGGCGCGCACCGACGCACTGCTTGTCTGGCCACGCGGGGGCGGTATCCCACATACAGCAACTAGAAGGATGTGCAGCTATGACATACAGCTATCTACTGGAGCTCTGGGGAGAGTAAGGGAAAAAAAGGAGGAGGATTAGCAATAGATGTTAGCTCAGGGCCGGTCTTCCTCAGCAAAAAAACAAAAAACAAAATATACACAGCTTCATCAAATAGCCAAGGACACGGTGGTAGGACTTGGCTGAATTCAGGGACAGATGAATTGGTAAGTAATTGTTTGGAAGGCAGCAAAAGAGAACTAACGTTTATTTTTTTTTATGTGCCAGGCATTCTACTAAATCTTTACATATTATCTCGTCTTATGTAAATGATCCTTATATTCAGAGCAATCTTGATTTTATTTTTATACTTTTTTTGTTTTGTTTTTAGTTACTTGGAAACCTGGTGTCAGACTTTGTGGATACCTTCAGGCCCACAGCAAGGATAAACTCCATTTGTGGTAGGATTAAAATTTAAAATATACTGAATAGTACCTGATTTTTAGTGATCTGACTGTTGAACAAATTTGACGGATGTGTCTTATACATGTCTCGGTGGCTTGTAACTCGCTAGGACCTTCATAATAGCCTTTTCCTTGTTTTCAGGTACTTTGTGTGAGTGTAGGGAGGGGAAAGCGACTGTCTGGTCTGGGTGTAAGCTTCAGGTAGAACCTTTCTGGAAGCTATATTTCCTGGTAATAAGAGGGAACTTTTAACAGAGCTAGTAGAGCACCACGGAACCTTTAAGCAGCGGGAAGTTGAACAGACCTGTCCCTCTGTGGCCACAGGACACAGGACTATCAGGCTCTTTCAGCCTGTTCCAATTCACACCTTTGCTCTGTACTTCGTTTGTTTTGTTTTCCATTTTTTCATGTTTTTTTAGATTCTCAGAATTTTCTTTTAAAAATAAGCATGTGATTTGGCAATTTTTGCAGTGCCCATATGTACTCCTGAATTATTTCTAGGAATCATGGTGGCCTCAAAACTGTCTGGGAATATAGACCATCATTTAGTCAGTGACCAAATTTTGAGCACTTCTTTTGAGCCTGGTGCTGTTCTAAACACTGGAAGCAGAAAAACTACATAGACACTAGAAGATAATTCTCAGGCTTCTAACTTTTGTAACTGGGTGTATGTTGATATCTTTTAATGAATTATGGAAGTGGTGCAGGTTTGAGAAGGGTGATGATGATTTCACTTGAAGATATGTTGAGCTGGAGGTGCCTGTGGGCCATCCAAGTGGCAATATTCATCAGGCAGTTAGATATATTAGCTGATGATCCTCTGCTACGTCTAAGTCTTCTAGGTACGTCATGCTTGAAGTTAGTCATGTTGACCCTAGACTAGAGGTCTGCAAACTTTTTCCAATACTGGTGGTATAGTAAATATTTTAGGCTTTGTGGGCTACACAGTCTGTTGCAACTACTCAACTCTGCCATTGTAGTGCGAAAGCAGCAGTGTTCCGATAGAACTTTACGAAAACAGGCAACAAGCTGGATTTTGCCCATGGCGTATAGTTTGCTGACCTCTATCTTGGATACTTGGACAAATGCAACATTTTTGAGTTTGGAAGGCCTGTACAAATTGGTCTCCAACCATCTGTACGAAAAATAAAGAACATTCCAAAATATCTAATTAAAACATCTTTTAAACCAGTACCTGGTTCAGCATAGATATTTGTTAAATATTTGTGAGTGAATGAAGGACCAGGCACTGCTGTGTTCACATTTACTTAAAAACATTTTTTGTAATACATACAGGCCGCTGTAGCCTTCTGCCGGTTGTAAATAACTCGGGTGCCATTTGTAATTCATGGAAATTGGATCCTGCAACTCTTCGTTTTCCTTTGAAAGGGCTTTTGCCATATGATAAGGTATGTTGCTAAACATAATGGAACTTTTGGTCCATCTAGCAGTCTTCATCCTGGATTGTATGATGTGATGCTAAATTGTCTCTTCATAGACTGAAGAAGTAAATCCCCGCCCCCCTCAAAGCCCCAGTAGATAGTTGTATGTCATAGTTGCACATCCCTCTAATTGCTGTATGTGGGATGCGGCCTCAGCATGGCCGGAGAAGCGGTGCATCGGTGTGCACCCGGGATCCGAACCCGGGCCGCCAGCAGCGGAGCACGCACACTTAACAGCTAAGCTACGGGGCTGGCCCCTGAAGAAGTAAATCTTTAACGAGAGATAGTTTACGGTTTATCACGTGATTCCAGTATCAAAGATACTTGTAGTTTGTGATACTGCAGGTGTTTATGCTCCACTGGTCCACCTCTGGCAAAGCGCTTGGAGTTGGAAAACTAAATTTTTAAATTGATTCCTTGTACAAAGCAAGGACCGAAAATGAATTTGCAGTGTCCTTGAAATTTAAAGAGTGAGCCTTGCATTTGTTAGATTTTTTAAAAGTTGAGAGAAGGACAAAAATGGAGGAGAAAATTCTCAGAGGAAAAAAATGCACAAATATCAATAAAATGAAAGATTAGGTATGGACACAAAGCTATAATGAAATTTGATAGATTCATTATATTATCTTAGGAGTTGAAGTGGTGACAGAGCAGAGTATGGGAAGGGCTAGATATTTTTCATGTAAATATTCTTAATCGTTCTGTACATCATTTTTGACACGAATATTTACATGAAAAATATCTAGCCCTTCCCATACGAATGATTAGGAAACTTGTCCAAAAGTGAGGAGGGTAAAATAGTGAAACTGAGGTGACAATTCTAGGCTCTCGGCATATTAGCAAAACTTTGGAATGTGAAAAAGTGTAAACTGAATGGAATTTGCCATCGTCGTGATAGCTGTAATGATGAAAACAGGTGAACTTACTGTGCACTCACTGGGGGCCAGGCACAGTTCTAAGAACTTGACTCTGCAATAACCCTTATTCTTAACTCTCGTCTTACTATCTCCATTATACAGATGGTGAAACTGAGACCCAGAGTGGGATAGTAACTTGACTAAGGCCCCAGCTTTAGGCAGTAGTAGAGTCAGGAGTTGAACTCAGACAATCTGGTTGCAGAATCGGCACTGTTAACCCCTGCTTTCAGGTCCTTTGTCCTCTCCACATTTGAAAATAGTGTTTATGTTTACACTTGTATGAGAGTGACTGGAAACCGCCTCCTTTCCTCAGATTAGGTTTCTGAGCAGAAAACCCTTTCTTTAAGTGATGTTTACAACCTGCATGTGACTGTAACTGGAGTCATTTCTAAGTGTATCCTCTGTATGGCTTTGGGCAAGTCCCTTCACCTCAGTACATCACTTTTTACCAAACGAGGGGTGGGAGCAGATGAACTGTAAGCACTAAAATCCTATGATTTTTTCCCACTAGATACTGCCTACTGTGTGAAGGTAACAAGTGCCTTTAGAGGATTTTTTGATCCCAATTTCAAATTATTTGAGTTAACATTTACTTTGATCTTGAAGCAATGATTTTCTTTATTTTCTTTAAAGGATCTGTTTGAACCACAGACTGCTTTGTTGAGATATGTATTGGAGCAGCCTTATTCCAGGGATATGGTCTGCAATATGCTAGGTTTAAATAAGCAGGTACTGTACTATGCTGGAAACCTCATAAATTCTGCATAGAATCTGCACTATTCTTTTCTCTTTTCTTTGCTATAGCTAACAGAGCAAAACAGTTAAGAACTATTTGGTGATTTTTTTTAAATGGATGGTTTAATTATACAATGTATTGTTCCTATCATTTATATATTGCTTTAAGAATGTTTAAATTAAAAAGGAGATATTTTAAAAGTTGGTTTATTTTGCATTGCTTTTTTTTCTATAAGGCCAGTTTCAAGTATACCTTTTGCCAGAGAAACCTACACATGACTGAACCATAATTTTTGACTTTTTTTGTTGTTTGGGTGTCTATTTTTTTAACCCATGGTATCTTCACCGCGGCCTCATTGCTGATTTTTCTTTTTTTTCTTTTTGGCGTGTGTTTGTTTTTGGTGGTTGAACATGTGGGAGGGTTTGTGCTGACTCTGGGTTCCTTGAAGCTGGCCTCATAGTCACTGTTTTGTCTTTTCTTTTTTTCTTCCTTTATTTTTGTTCTGTCCTGTCTTGTCCTGCCCATCCTCCAATGCTCTAGACCTTGAACATTGCTCAGGTATGTTCACAACCTTACTGTTGTATTGTGACTAACGATACGCTGGCCGCTTTGTAGCCACTGATTCCATTTAGACAATACATGTATGGTCGGGGCTTGAAATTGGCAGGACCATGCTGAGACCAAGGCCACTAAAATGCATTTCTTCTTGGGATGTGAGAGTTGTTTTTGGTGGATTCTTTTTGGTTTTGGTTTTTGGTGTTTGTTTTTTTTATAGTCTCTTTTTTTTTTTTTTTTTTTTTTTTAAAGACAACACCTGGCACGCAAGAAAGCCTGTCACTTTTTGATGGGTTGTTTTTCCTTCCCACTCCATTTTACTGTTTTTCATACTTTAGGCTAAAGCTAGCCTGGTGGAATTTTCAGAGATGGAAAGATTTGTGGTGGCCTTCATCTTTCCAGACTATTAAAACATAAATAAATAACAACATCAATAAAAGTACTTATGTTGCTTTGCCTTAAAACAAAAACAAGTTAAAAACAAAACAAAAAAGAAAAAAACAAGCACTTTAATAGAGACATGTTACTTTTAAAAGTTGGAGTGGTAAACTGTATACAGGGAAGATTTTTTTGGAAACATGGGGATTGACTAAGAAATGTCACACTCTTAGGTGACCCCACACCTGCTTGACAAACACCCTTCTTTGTCAG
This sequence comes from Ceratotherium simum simum, assembly GCF_057802395.1. NCBI lineage: Eukaryota > Metazoa > Chordata > Mammalia > Perissodactyla > Rhinocerotidae > Ceratotherium > Ceratotherium simum. Next base: position 51,043,027 of record NC_141918.1, on the reverse strand, counting down.
TCTTTGCCAGAAGTGTCTTCCTCCTAGAGCGAGCATCTCTCAGTTGAAGCTCACCTGCGGAGGGAGAAAAACACTGGCCAAACTTTATAAACCAAACTCTTATGCAGTCCCAAGTCTGTTCCAGGACTTTTCACCTTTGAGATTTTAAGCAAAATAGTGGTTCCAATTATTTTTGTTAAAAATTTTTGAGCCCAACATATTAAAATAGACCAGCTTTTTGATTTTAAAAAGACATTCTTGTCTAGGTTATATAAAATAGCGTTACTGTTTGCAATACTATAGTGAAGGTTGTGCCAGTGCTTCCATTTATAAAGCCCTATTTTTAAGGACATATAGCTTGGCCATAAAACTTGCTCAGTGTTGAAACTTTGCATGCCAAACCTCACCCTAGTAGCAGTATCTCTTTTATTATTTTAAGTTTTTTCTTCTGAAAAATTTACCAAGTTTCCTTGTTTGGACAAGCCTTTGTACACGTGAAACTGAAACTGCTCACACTACAGTATTGATAGTTACCTCCTATAATCTGTCAATTTAACATCTTAAATACCACATCGTTAATTCTGATCAACTTCACTTGAGTTAGAGGTAAGTATTCAGCTCACTTTGAAAGAATGCTTCATGCTATGTCTTAAAACTAATTTTTGCAATGAACTTTAAGTCATACTTGACTCCATTTTTTTACAGTTTGGTGGATAAATGTACCCATGGTCATCTGAGCTGCAAGTACCTTCCCCCAGATACCCTGAGCCATCCTTAGCTTTTCTCTTTTGGGGGGCAGCTCTTCTCAAACTAAAAGTTGATGAAACTCAGAGAAGAGTATTTCTGATCTGATCATTTTAATAACAAGTTTCAACCTAAAAAAAGTTTATGACTAAGACATAAATCCGTAAAAAATAAAGTTTATAATGGAAATGCTGACAGAACATTATTAGTATTGGTCCCACTGTAGTGTAAACATTGTCAAAAATTCACAATTCCTCAGTAATTGTTTTGGTAGAAAACTCTGTAAAGAGTGGACTTGTAGATGGAAGATATATGCTTAATTGAGTTGATATTTTTACCACCTGGAAAGTAGAGTAGAAAATGAGAACACTGTAAGAACCATATGGTTAAAAATAGACAAGTTACCTTATCACATCTTTTATCATTATAGAACTATATCCTGCACTATACTTTTCTTGTCCTTTCTCTAGCAATGCAATAATTTACTTAAAGCTTGAAACCTTTTAAAAGCTGTCCATATTGCATTTTCCAGTAGGAATTGGGCTATATTTTATCCTAAAATCGGTTGCGTCAGAAAGTCATAAAGAGCCCAGTTCTGTGACCAGCGAGGTGGAGTGTTTACAGTGGAAGAGTCCTGTTTTGTGTGTTTACACAAGGGTTAGTGTTCTTTCTACTGATTAAGAGCATTACAAAATAGATACACTCCTCGAGCTCTTATGTGGTGGCATGTGAACTCTGGTTACCCTGAGACAGTGACGTACCAGGGTAATCCCTCAGTTTGTCTTTGAAAGGCACCACTGAAAGCAGTATTAACTGGCCTAGGGCTCCAGTTCTGATTGGCAGAGAATATGATAAATGACATACAAAGGGATTTTTCTTCCCAACTGGTCCTGAATAGGTATTGCTTTAAAATTGATTTCTAGCACTGATATAACGATTTAAAATTAAGCCCACTTAAGTACAATGTATTAAAATTTCACGATAAAAGCAGTACCAGAATGTTACATGAAAAGTGTCGGGGACCACTTAATATAGGATACGGTTACTAAGACTGAAAAGCATTCTCATTTGCCATTTGAAACAGTGGTGGGAAAGAATTGGGCAAGGGCAGAGGTTAATGTTAATATTTCTTTTGAGGCTTTGTGCCTGATTTTCAGCTTTTACCAAAGCTGTTTGTTTCCAATACACTTTGAGCTATTACACAGAAACTGAATTGGTAAAATATTGAATTTAGATTCTTATTGCTAAAACAGGTTTTAACTAAATATGCATATAGATCTGCTGCAAACTAACTTATATGCCTATGTCTTGAAGACTTAAATTTACAAAAGCCTTCAGAAAGCAAGTTGTGAATAGCCACAGGCGTAGCATCCACTGGCTTCCGGAATTATTGGAACTGTGACTGATAATTAACCTTTATTCACAGATCATTAAACTGCTCTATAAATTTTCGTTTGTTCCACTTTGTACTTACCTTTTAGTGGTTGAAAACTAAAGCAGAACTTATTCCAAAGTAGTTAGCAGCCCCACTATGATTAGACAGGTCATTTTATATTTTTACTTTTCTTTCTTTTTGGTATTATTAAAACTGGCAAATAAAGGAACATGTTTAAGCTACCCCTGAACTTGGATTATGAAATATCCTTGGCTTTAACAAAAGACACCAGGGAAATAGAGAGTTAATCCTGATAGATGCTCTGCTGCCCTCAGACACCAGGGCATTTGGCACCGTAGATTCCTGATTGGTGTAATTCTTAACAGAAAATTTGGGGGCAGTCTTGAGTTGTGGTATGTATTGATAGATCATCAGCTTTAACTGTAGATTTCCTAGTTGTTCTTTGTCAAAATTTTAATATTTTTGGTTTTCCTCCTTAAATCATTAACTCTCTGACCACCACTACAGCCCTAAAAATATGTAGGTAAAAATCCAGTTTCTTAAAGCATATAGCTGATACTAAAAAGGGAGTATCACTCCAAAATGACTCAGGTGCTAAAAACCAATCTTATTTAGTTTGATGTTTTTTCCTGAAGCAGATTGATGGAAGACTATCATGGATGGAGGAATAGATGACAGATTGGTTAGTTTCCAAACTATAAGCAAATTCCCATCACTAATGAAAAATTCCTACTGGAAATCCTGGCTTTACTTCTTTTCACAAATTTTTCTGCCTCTTGTATACTTTGAATGATCTCACTCTACATTTGTGTTGTCTGACACATTTCTTAGGTTGTTGGTGGTTGGCAGAACTAGTGAATTTCAAGCCCTGTACACAATAGTTTTGCATGCTGATTTAAGAAATAGTTTGTAGTGTTGTCTGTTGCACTTTGCTCTGCTTCATAATGACAATTACATCTGGAGGAAAAATACTGTAGTCTCAACCGGTGGTGTTAATATTGCTATTCGTAAACCTGTAATGTGGTTGAACTGTGATCATGGCATTGTGTTTTTGGAAAAAATATGAAACAACCATTGATGCTTACTGTTTTGGATAGATGTTTGTTTTATTTGCATGCTTTAAGAAAGTGCAGCTATATTGGAGCTTTACAAGTTTGGAGCTGGCAGAGAGCATGCAAAAGAGGGGATGCTATTCATTATGTTTTGTTTTTTTCCAAATTCGTCCCCATTTTGCATTTTTCCCCTAAATTTAAAGAAATCATATCCCTTTTTCATGGCAAAAGACTAATAATCACATCTAAAGTTTAGAGAGAAAGCATCTATATTAGTAATTGTATTCACTAGAAAGGCTTCCAACTGCCTGGCTATTACATCATATAACGTATTTTATAAAGGAAATATGAAAGTGGCTTAAAATATGGCTTAACATATTTCTTTTGGTAAAACTATACTTTTTTAAATCACTTTTCAAAGCATAAATCTTTTTGCCTCTAGAAAGGGAAATTGCATTTTCATTTTTAGTGTTTAAACTCAATTCTTTTTCTTGTTTTAGATTTTAAAATAGTCTAATTTAAGATTAAAGCTGCATTATGTTTGGCTTCTGAGAGGGAGGAGCAGAGATTAACTTTGAGATCAGTTTTTTTGTAGAGGAAGTTTCCATTTCAGTATCAGAATCAGTACCACACATTGAAAAACAGGCATTGAATAATCTGGTAGCTATCCAGGTATACATCCGTACATAAAGTTAGAGTAAACAAAATAAATATATTTACATACTGTTTTGTTTGCTCTCCTATCCAATATTTGGTTCTGGGAAATCCAGGGTTTTCGTATTTTGAGTTAGATTGCAAAATTGATACCGCTGTCCCCATTTCTTATACCTTTTAAATTACCTTTCTCCAAGGATAAAGAACAAAATTTTCTACTGTGCAGTGCCCTTTGTCAAATTGAAAGAATGATATCTGTAGTAAAAGTCAAAAGGTAATGGGAGGTCTGTTTTGTGTCAGACCTGAAGCTAATTTCTTAATGAAACTCATCCTCTGTGATAATGTAACATGATGCAGCTTTAATAGACTCAATCTAACCTTAACTTTCTAAGTTCAACTCCATTCCATGCTTCTCAGCCTCTTGTTACAATTAATGCCCATTAACTGGTAACTTCTGAAACTAACCGGGAGGCTTTTGGAATACTGTATTTAATCTTTGCCCTACAGCACAAGCAGCGCTGCCCTGTGCTGGAGGACCAGTTGGTGGACCTGGTGGTTTATGCCATGGAGCGATCTGAGACCGAGGAGAAGTTTGACGATGGGGGCACAAGCCAACTCCTGTGGCAGCATCTCTCGAGCCAGCTCATTTTCTTTGTGCTTTTCCAGTTTGCAAGTTTTCCACATATGGTCCTTTCTCTTCATCAGAAGGTAAGTACTAAATCTTTTGTCAGAGCCACTTCACCTGTTGATTAGTATGTTTTAGACTGGTGTGGACATTGCCTAGTGACTTCAGCAGTGGTAGAAGTTCTGAGCCCTAATTTCTGTTTTGTTCAGTGCTTTTATGGTTTCTTAACTTTTCACTTTCCTGTCACTATAAAAACTGGATTCACTTATTCCTTCCACATATTCACAGTGCAAGGACCGGGGGATACAAGATGAAAAGACACTATAGTACCCTCAAAGAGCTCCTTACTAATGGGAAAATGTAGTGTAAACAATTTGATTATAATTTAATAGTTCACATATGGAAGCATGTTTCCCTGAAATAGGTATGAAGGAGAATAATTCCTACTAAAGAAATCAGGAATGGCTTTCTCAAAGAGATCTTGAAGTTGGCACTTGAAGGACAAATAGAAATTTGCCAAGAGGAAAAGATAGGAAAATGTTTCCATAGCAATAAGATCATCATTTGGAAAGGGACAGAAGTGTGTGAGAACTGGAAAGAAAAATATAAAAGGGAAAGCTGGTGAGATGAGGAAGGCAAGAAGGCAAGACGTGGAGAACTTTATATGGCCATGTGTTTGTTCTAAGGAGTTTAGATTTTCTTTGGGAGGCAAATGAGGAGGGGAATGACATCATCATATACAAATTGAAAAAATTACTGCTGATGGCCACATGTAGGAAGACAGTGATGTAGAGGTGGATGGGGCAAAATAAATGGCCAGGAAATTTGTAAGGGAGCTAACTGCAGTGGTCTGGGTGAGAGATGCTGAGGGCCTGAGCCAGGACGGAGAGGAAGAGCCAGAGACCAGGTGTGCTGACAGGTGAATAGCACTTCGTGACAATGGTAACAGAGGGAGTACCAAGAGTCTAGGATCTCTCACTGGTTTTGATGTTGGCAGTGAATGGAAAGGTAGGACAATGGATCCAAAACAGAGAATACAAGTAGAAGAGTAAGTTTGTGGGAGGAGTTGATTTTAGTCGTAAGGTTTTAGACACACTGAATGGAAATAAAATAAGTGTTGTTATGTCTGTAACATCTCTCTACAGCATGGATAACTTTTGGGAAAGTTTTTCGTAAGAGTTGTTAAAATCCTTTCAACCCCACCCCCACCCCCATTGATTTCTGTTATGATCTACAGGAAATCAGGAAAAGTGTTTTTTGATAACCAATCCTTGAGGATTTGAAATTTTAAAAAAAAAAATCCTTTTGGTATAATAAAGAATTCCTTGTGTTTCGAGGAGATATATTTAGTAATTATCCCATGTGAAACTTGATTCTCGTGCACACATGATCAACTTAATTATGTTCAAAAACATTAAATTTTTGATATGCATAGCTGTTTTGGGGATCAGGGAGGAAACATAATATTAAAATAATTTAAAAGGCTCAGGGGCCAGCCCCGTGGCTTAGCAGTTAAGTACTAAGTGCGCTCCGCTACTGGCAGCCCGGGTTTGGATCCTGGGTGCGCACTGACACACCGCTTGTTGGGCCATGCTGAGTCGGCGTCCCACATACAGCAACTAGAAGGATGTGCGACTATAACATACAGCTATCTACTGGGGCTTTGGGAAGAAAAAGGGGAAAAAAAAAATGAGGAGGATCGGCAATAGATGTTAGCTCAGGGCCAGTCTTCCTCAGCAAAAAGAGGAGGATTGGCATGGATATTAGCTCAGGGCTGATCTTCCTCACCAAAAAGAAAAATACATTAAAAAAAAATTTAAAAGGCTCTGCTTGGTGTGTCTTGGGTTGAGACTAAGTAAATGCCAAAGTTAGATGGCTAACTTTCTGAGAGCAGGATTTCGCCTTTTTTTTTTTCTTCAAACTCTACTACATCCATCTCTTTAACTAACTACGTAGATGTATATTTAAACGTCTTTTACAGTTAGCAGGGCGAGGACTGATTAAAGGCAGAGATCATCTGATGTGGGTTCTACTGCAGTTCATTTCTGGAAGCATTCAGAAAAATGCACTAGCTGACTTTCTCCCTGTCATGAAGCTCTTTGACCTTCTGTACCCAGAAAAAGAAGTAAGTTTACTAAATAGTTAACAATGCGATGAGTGAATTGTGTCTAATTTCCGTTTAAGGATTTTAGTGTGATTTTATGAAAAGAACACTGGATTTGGAAGCTGGAAACCTGAGTTCTTTTCCTAGTTCTGTGACTAACCACGATCATGGGATGTACATTCAGTCTCTCTTGACATTAGCTTACTCATGTAAAGTGAAGAAATTGAACTAGGTTATTTCTGAAGTTTATCTTAAATCACAATTGAACATCTAGTATAGCAAGCTGTTTCTCTACATTGTAAGTAGGTTTACAATTTTAAAAAGAAGTAAGCTGTTTTAATCTGTATACATTATTGAATGACCAAATAACATCAGTGTCTATTGTTAATATCTTTTTATGTTTGTTTGCCAATTCAGTATGTCCCCCCAGTGTTTCATTATGTCAGGTGTTTGAGTAAAATATGGTATATATTGATGGTTGCTGTTTTTTTTTTAATTGATGTTTTAATAGTTTTTAACATTGTGAAATTTTGGGTTGTACATTTTTGTTTGTCCATCACCATATACATGTCTCCCTTCATCCCTTGTGCCCACCCCCCTACCACCACTGCCCCTGGTAACCACAATGTAGTTTTCTCTGTCCATGTGTTGGTTTATATTCCACATATGAGTGAGATCATACAGTGTTTGTCTTTCTCTTTCTGGCTTACTTCACTTAACATAATACCCTCCAGGCTCATCCATGTTGTTGCAAATGGGACGATTTTGTCTTTTTTTATGGCTGAGTAGTATTCCATTGTATATATATACCACATTTTCTTGATCCAGTCATCAGTCGAGGGACACTTAGGTTGCTTCCACTTCTTAGTTGTAGTGAATAATGCTGCAATGAACATAGGGGTGCATAAGCCTGTTTGGATTGTTGATTTCAGGTTCATTAGATAGATTCCCATTAGTGGGATGGCTGGATCATAGGGCATCTCTTATTTTTAATTCTTTGAGGAATCTCCTTACCGTTTTCCATAGAGGCTGCAGCAGTTTGCATTCCCACCAGCTGTGTATGAGTGTTCCTATTTCTCCACATCCTCTCCAACATTTGTTGTTTTTTGTCTTGGTGATTATAGCCATTCTAACGGGTGTGAGGTGATATCTTAGTGTTGTTTTGATTTGCATTTCCCTGATGATTAGTGATGTTGAACATCTTTTCATGTGCCTTTTGGCCATCTGTGTATCTTCTTTGGAGAAGTATCTGTTCATTCCCTCTGCCCATTTTTTGATCAGGTTGTTTGTTTTTTTGTTGTTCAGTTGTGTGAGTTCTTTATATATTATGGAGATCAACCCCTTGTCAGATGTATGTTTTGCAAATATTCTCTCCCAGCTGGTGGGTTGTCTGTTCATCTTGATTCTGGTTTTGTTTGTCTTGTAGAAGTTCTTTAATCTGATAAAGTCCCACTTGTTTATTTTTTCTTTAGTTTCCCTAGTCTGGGTAAGCATGTCATCCGAAAAGATTCCTTTATGACCAATGTCAAATAGTGTGTTGCCTATATTTTCTTCTATGAGTTTTATAGTTTCAGGTCTCACCTTCAGGTTTTGATCCATTTTGAGTTAATTTTTGTGAATGGCAATAGCAGGTGGTCCACTTTCTTTCTTTTGTGTGTGGCTGTCCAGTTTTCCCAACACCGTTTATTGAAGAGACTTTCCTTTCTCCATTGTACGTTCTTAGCTCCTTTGTCGAAAATTAGCTGTCTGTATAGGTGTGGTTTTATTTCTGGGCTTTCAATTCTGTTCCATTGATCTGTGTGTCTGTTTTTGTACCAGTACCATGCTGTTTTGATTACTATTGCTTTGTAGTATGTTTTGAAGTCAGGGATTGTGATGCCTCCTGCTTTGTTCTTTTTTCTTCGGATTGCTTTAGCTATTCGGGGTCTTTTGTTGCCCCATATGAATTTTAGTATTCTTTTTTCTATTTCTGTGAAGAATGTCACTGGGATTCTGATTGGGATTGCATTGAATCTGTAGATTACTTTAGGTAATATAGACATTTTAACTATGTTTATTCTTCCAATCCACGTGCATGGGATATCTTTCCATTTCTTTATGTCATCATCGATTTCTTTCAATAATGTCTTGTAGTTCTCATTGTATAGGTCTTTCACCTCCTTGGTAAGATTTATTCCTACATATTTTATTCTTTTTGATGCAATTGTAAATGGTATTATCTTTTTGAGCTCTCTTTCTGTTAGTTTGTTATTAGCATACAGAAATGCAACTGATTTTTGTAGATTGATTTTGTACCCTGAAACTTTGCTGTAGTTGTTGATTATTTCTAATAGTTTTCCAACGGATTCTTTAGGGTTTTCTATATATAAAATCACGTCATCTGCAAATAGTGAGAGTTTCACTTCTTCGTTACCTATTTGGATTCCTTTTATTCCTTTTTCTTGCCTAATTGCTCTGGCCAAAACCTCCAGTACTATGTTGAATAGGAGTAGTGAGAGTGGGCAGCCCTGCCTCGTTCCTATTCTCAGAGGAATGGCTTTTGAGTCTTTCCCCGTTGAGTATAATGTTGGCTGTGGGTTTGTCATAAATGGCCTTTATTATGTTGAGGTACTTTCCTTCTATTCCCATTTTGTTGAGAGTTTTTAACATAAATGGATGTTGTATCTTGTCAAATGCCTTCTCTGCGTCTATTGAGATGACCATGTGGTTTTTATTCTTTGTTTTGTTGATGTGATGTATCACGTTGATTGATTTGCGGATGTTGAACCATCTTTGCATCCCTGGTATAAATCCCACGTGATCATGTTGTATGATCTTTTTAATGTATTGCTGTATTTGGTTTGCCAATATTTTGTTGAGGATTTTTGCATCTATCTTCATCAGTGATATTGGCCTGTAATTTTCTTTCTTTGTATTGTCTTTGTCTGGCTTTGGTATCAGGGTGATGTTGGCCTCATAGAATGATTTAGGAAGTGTGCCATCTTCCTCTATTTTTTGGAATAGTTTGAGAAGGATGGGTATTAAATCTTCTTTGAATGTTTGGTAAAATTCACTGGAGAAGCCATCTGGTCCTGGACTTTTATTTTTTGGGAGGTTTTTGATTACTATTTCAATCTCTTTACTTGTGATTGGTCTATTCAGATTCTCCATTTCTTCTTGGTTCAGTTTTGGGAGGTTGTATGAGTCTAAGAATTTATCCATTTCTTCTAGATTGTCCAATTTGTTGGCATATAATTTCTCATAGTATTCTCTTATAGTCCTCTGTATTTCTGTGGTATCCGTTGTAATTTCTCCTCTTTCACTTCTAATTTTATTTACTGGAGCCTTTTGTCTTTTTTTCTTAGTAAGCCTGGCTAAGGTTTTGTCGATTTTGTTTATCTTCTCAAAGAACCAACTCTGTTTCATTAATCCTTTCTACTGTTTTTTTGGTCTCAATTTCATTTATTTCTGCTCTGATTTTTATTATTTCTCTCCTTCTGCTGACTTTGGGCTTCGTTTGTTCTACTTTTTCTAGTTCTGTTAGGTGTAATTTAAGGTTGCTTATTTGGGCTTTTTCTTGTTTGTTAAGGTGGGCTTGTATTGCTATGAGTTTCCCTCTCAGGACCGTTTTTGCTGTGTCCCATATGGTTTGGTATGGCATATTTTCATTTTTGTTTGTTTCCAGATAGTTTTTGATTTCTCCTTTAATATCATCAATGATCCATTGGTTGTTCAGTAGCATGTTGTTTAATCTCCACATTTTTGTCACTTTCCCAGTTTTTTTTTCATGGTTGATTTCCAGTTTCATAGCATTATGTTCTGAAAAGATGCTTGTTATGATTTCAATCTTCTTAAATTTATTGAGGCTTGCTTTGTTTCCCAACATATGGTCTATCCTTCAGAATGTTCCATGTGCACTTGAGAGGAATGTGTAGTCAGCCGTTTTTGGATGGAGTGCTCTGTATATGTCTACTAGGTCCATCTCGTCCAGTTTTTCATTTAAGTCTACTATTTCTTTATTGACTTTTTGTCTGGATGATCTATCCATTGATGTAAGTGGGGTATTAAGATCCCCTACTATTACTGTGTTGTTGTTAATGTCTCCTTTTAGGTTTGTTAATAGTTGCTTTATGTACTTTGGTGCTCCTATGGTGGGTGCATATATATTTATAATTGATTTGTCTTCTTGGTGGAGTGTCCCTTTTATCATTATATATTTCCCTTCTTTGTCTCCCTTAACCTGTTTTATCTTGAAGTCTACTTTGTCTGATATGAGTATGGCAACACCTGCTTTCTTTTGTTTGCCATTGGCTTAGAGTATTGTCTTCCATCCTTTCACTCTGAGCCTGTGCTTGTCTTTAGAGCTGAGATGTGTTTCCTGGAGGCAGCATATTGTTGGGTCTTGCTTTTTAATCCATCCTGCCACTCTGTATCTTTTGATTGGAGAGTTCATTCCATTTACATTTAGGGTAATTATTGATATATGAGGGCTTAATGTTGCTGTTTTGTCACTTATTTTCTGGTTCTTTTGCATTTCCTTTGTTTCTTGTCCCATTTGTTTCGGGCTGCCAGTTCAGTTTGGTTGTTCTGTCTTATGACTCTTACTAGTTTTCTCTTTGTTTATCATATGTGATTTTGTTTTGATTATTTGTTTAGTGGTTACCTTGAGGTTTGTGTAAAAAATCTTGTGTATGAGATAGTCCATTATCTGATGGCCTCCTATTTCCTTATACTAAGTCAATTCAATCACTTTCCTCTTTCCCTTCTAAGTCGTTCTTGTTATACCTTATTCTATCTTGTGTTGTAAGTGTATGTTTACAGTGATGAGGTTAAATTTATTTTTGGTGAATTCCTTCCTTTGATCTTTGATTTTGGTATTTAAGTGGTTGCTAACCTATTCCGGTAAAGATCTACTATTTTCCTCCTTGCTCCAAGCTTTGTATTCCCTTTCTCTTCTTTTTTTCAGGCCTGAGGGCCTTCTTGAGTATTTCTAGTAGTGGGGGTCTCGTGGCCATGAACTCCCTTAGCTTTTGTTTATCTGGGAAAGTTACTATTTCTCCATCATATTTGAAGGATATTTTTGCTGGATAGAGTATTCTTGGCTGAAAGTTTTTGTCTTTCAGTATTTTGAACATGTCATTCCAGTGTCTCCTAGCCTGTAAAGTGTCTGTTGAGAAATCCGCTGAGAGCCTAATGGGAGTTCCTTTGTACGTTATTTTTTGTTTTTGTCTAGCTGCCCTTAATGTTGTTTGTCATTGACTTTGGCCAGCCGTACCACTAGATGTCGTGGAGTGGGCCTTTGCCTGTTGACGTATTTAGGTGATCTGTTAGTTTCGCTTACTGGTATTTCCTGCTCCTTCCCCAGATTCGGAAAGTTATCAGCTATTATTTCCTTGAATAGGCTCTCTGTTCCTCTTTCCCTCGCTTCTCCCTCAGGAATACCTATAATTCTTATGTTACATTTCCTAATAGAGTCATATATTTCTCGGAGACTTTCTTCATTTCTTTTTAGTCTTAGTTCTCTCTCCTCTTCCATCTGGAGCATATCTGTATTCCTATCCTCTATAATGCTAATTCTTTCCTCCATATTGTCAGCTCTGTTCTTTAAAGATTCCAGATTCTCCTTTATCTCCTCCATTGTGTTCTTCATCTCCATCAGCACTGATTGGTTTTTCTTTATAATTTTAATATCTTTTGTGAAGAAACTCCTAATCTCATTGAATTGTTTGTGTTGTCTTGTGTTTCGTTGAGTTTTTTTATGATAGCTATTTTGAAAATCTCTGTTGTTTAGGTTATGGATTTCTGTGTCTTCAGGGTTGGTTTCTGGGCGCTTGTCATTTTCCTTCTGGTCTGGTGATTTCATATATCTTTGCGTTGTGGTTCCTGTATTGGCTTTGTTTTTCCTCGTCCTGGAAATATCTAATTGCAATTTCCACCCGCTGCCACTGTGTGGGGGTAAAGGGCTGTGTAATCTGAGCCCCCTGCGCTCTTCCGCGGCTGTTCGCTGCGATCCACCAGTCGCTTGGTCTGGTCTGGTTGGCTGAGCTGCAGGGTCCCGCTTGTGGGGGTGGGGGGGCTCTCTCTTTTGCCTGCTGGGTCTCTGGCCTGGGGGTCTTCTTGTTCGCCCCTCGTTATCCGCTCGCTTGGGGTGCTCAGATGTTGATGGTGGCCCTGTAGCTGTTCTGAGTCCTCTGTGTGGGAGTTTCCCACTGGCTGAGAAAGCCCGAAGAGCTACGGTTTCCCCACAGAGGGCCAACCCTCCCCTCTCCCTGGGAGCCGCTCAGACCGGGATCACTGATCTGATGGGGAGGGAGAGGAGTTCTCCTTACCTCTCCCACTTCCTCTATGGGCCCAGCACGTTCCACTCTCAGATGTGCGGCAGTGTGGATCTTTCCGATCTTGCTTTTCACTGTCTAGGATTCCGTTGTTGGTCTGAGACTGTTCCTTTTGTTGTATCTTATCGACGGAAGAGTTTACGGGAAAGCTCACTCCGCCATGACGCTGACGTCACCCTCATGATTGCTGTTTTTTTAGAAGCATGTTATCATGGAAATTTTTAAACACATAGAGTTCAGTGAGTAGAAAAATAAACTCCCATGTACCCATCACCAAGAAGCATTCTTGTTTTCATCTTTCCTCCTCATCTTTTTTGTTAATGCTGGACAATTTTAAAGCAAATTTCCAGACATCCGTGTCATTTCACTTATCAGTATATGTTTGATGATACTCATTTAAATTGCATATTTCTTAATTTTTATATGTTCTTGAAAAGCATATATGTGACTTCTAGAAATTCTGTTTTCTGTGTATTTATCACATTCAGTAATATTTCATAATGATGTTTAATTTTTAATGAATAAAAATTTTTAAATGATTGTGAATGCTCTGCAGCAGTTGGAAAAGCTTGACTAAGCACCTGTGAATTTCTGTTATTTTCCTGGCAAGTAAAAACAATCTTGTAGTAGTTTCAATATTCTATAGCTGTTAGATCTTCTGATTTGTATTATTGAATAGTCAAAGAACAATTGGATCTAAATTAATGCGGGGTATTTTAAAAAGAGATATATCAGAAATGGGTTACTAGAATACATATAATTAGTTAATTCTTCTCTTTCTTATAATGTACACATTGTTATTTTTATATTTATTTTTCAGTATATCCCAGTTCCTGATATTAACAAACCCCAGTCAACTCATGCCTTTGCCATGACCTGCATTTGGATTCATCTCAATAGAAAAGCCCAAAATGACAACTCCAAGCTACAGATTCCAATACCCCATTCCCTAAAGCTTCACCATGAGTAAGTGTTTGTAGCTTGACAGTTAATTTTTTATTTCGTAAATAGTGGATTGTAGACTAATATTAGTCTCAGTATTTGTGTGAAGTATGGAAATCTCCCCACACCCACAGGAGGTAAGGGCGAATATTTAATGTGTATGTTGTACCAAGAGAAACTGACCAATACCTGCATCAGAAAACAACTAGAAGATTAACTAATCCTGTTTATGTGTATGTGGATATATATTTTTTAAATTTTCAGGTCTCATCTTTGCTTTTACAGGTTTTACCTTAATTAAAGTTCTTAATTTCCAAGAGTATGTGAAAATGTTTCACACTTTCTTAAGTACTTGGAATTTAAACATGATCTTCTTGAGATATCTTTCACTCCCTGGGCTGCCAGGATTGATAGAGCTGATCTGGCTGGCATGCTCCCCTACATCATTTCCAAAGCTGTGATTACTTAAAGAAGATACCCTTTTTAGACAGGACTGGACTTCAGTCAGAGGTGTTAGGAATAGCTGAACTCCTCCCTTAGAACTTCTGAAAAGGACTGCTAAATCTTTTCATAGGAGGCTATAGGGTAGTCAAACCTCACATTTCATTTGGCTTTCATTTTATGAAATACCTCTTACCCATCTTTTCATAGTGACTTCTGTAGTGAAGGCATATTGTTGTGGTTAAGCAGACAGATAATGGAAATAAACCTAGTACGTGAATTTGTGTTTTTTTTTTCATTATCTGAATCTTAGTGCTGTGTATGTAGTACATACTTAACAAATATCCATTGTTAACTTATAATTACTTAAGTTCTATGTGAAATGCTATTCAAACTTTTATATCTGTTTCTACTGTACGTTTTGGGCAGAGACTATAATACCTATAGGAATAAAGATAGTAAATAGTAGCATGAAATTAAACTTCTTTAAAATGCAAGTTAACTTTCTGGAAATTATTTGCATTTCTTCTGTTTAATGGAATGTGAAATTTTAGATTCCTACAGCAGAGTCTTAGAAATAAAAGTTTACAGATGAATGACTACAAGATTGCGCTGCTGTGTAATGCATACTCTACAAATTCAGAATGTTTTACGTTACCCATGGGAGCTCTGGTAGAAACTATTTATGGAAATGGAATTATGAGGATACCTCTTCCTGGAATGAGCTGTTTGGCTTCAGGATCTATTACTCCCTTACCAATGAACCTCCTGGATTCACTGACGGTTCATGCCAAAATGAGGTGTGTTCTTTGTATTTATTTGGTCCTATGTCAGGGAATTGATACGCATATAGTATAGACTTGATTTCATGATTATGTGTGTGTGTTTATGGTCAGGTACATTGTAAAAAATAATTAGGTTTTTTAATTACAAAAATGATAGTGTTTATTATAGGAATTCTAGAATATGTGAGTAAACACAAAGAAAATAGTTGCTATAATCCCTCCATAAGAAAAAAGCATTGTAAACATTTTTTGTTTATATTCTGAGTCTTTTTTTCTATGTATAACTATATATGAATTTATGGAAGTTCTTTTGTTTTGTTTTTACAAAATGGGCTTTTACTGTAATACTGTTTTACTATAATACTATTTCCCATAATAATCTGTCACACACCTTTTTAGGTCTAGTGTTCTTCAAAAACATCTGTTTTGATTGCTAAAAAGAAGTCTTTTGTGTGGCTGTACATGATTAGCCAGTCCCACATTGTTGGACATTGAGGTTGTTTGCAGTGTTTTAGTATAGATGCCAATGAAGGCTGTCTTTATGGCTGTCTTTGCACTTATCCGTAACTGACATTTTCATTAAATAATTATCTGAAAGTAGAATTGCTGGGTCCAGGGATACGAAAACTGTAATGCCTTTACTGTATTGATTACCAATAAGGGCACTTTTAGAATCGACATTATGGTTTCTAACAGACAGAAAAGCACCTCGAGTGCCCCTAGAAGCCAATGTGGTAATGTAAATGAGTGACCCCTGGTGCTGAAGGAAGGTGAGCCAGATCCCGAAGCATGTGGAAGCACGTGTGTGCGGAGGAGAATCAGGCTGGCTGCAGCGTGCAGGGCTCTTCTCATGGTGCTGCCACTTTAGCTAATTTCTGGAATGTGAGAGTGCAGACTGGTGTAGCCAACTCTTCTAAATTTTTTTGAGAAGGGCTAGAAATCCAGATTATTTCTAGTCTTTTCACTCTTAAGTATTGTCTAAACTTCAAACACTGTGTAGGTCAAAAAGAATGCGCCTGTGGGCCTCCAGGTGGGGCATCAGTTCTAGAAACACATGCTCTTTTTCAAATAGTAAACACCGTGATAGGATTTTACATGTGCTTTCCCTGCACGTCTGACAGTTGAGGAAAACGCTGTTAGAACCTAACATTTGGGTCTTAGCAGTGATTTATTAAGTAATTCTATAACAAAAGTTATTTAATTTCTCAAATGGTTTTAGTTACATATTTGAAAAAGAAAAACAGACTCAAACCATTCAAGCTTGTTCTTGTGAGTTGTACCCAAATTTTGTTTTTCCGGCAGCAGAGGGATCCTGACGCACATTGAAAGCACCACAGAAACTAGAGTCAGGCTCATGCTGTGCGGGGCGTCACTGCCAAGGATCCCGCACAGCTGAAATGATGAACGTGGAGCTAATTCAGATATTGAAGTTCAGATTTATGCCAAGTTCCCTATAAGTAGAGTAACCCCTGTATCTATGTCAAAAATATGGATTTTTATTTTCTTTCCATTTGTTTCTCCTCAGCCTTATCCACAGCATTGCTACCAGAGTGATAAAACTTGCTCACGCCAAGTCCAGTGTGGCCTTGGCTCCAGCCCTAGTGGAAACCTACAGCCGTTTACTGGTCTATATGGAAATAGAGTCTTTGGGCATCAAAGGATTTATCAGTAAGATGGGACTTTCTGGTGTTTATCACCATTAACCCATTCATTAACTCTACAGGTTCTCTTCTGGTGCTGGGAATTCAGCAGTGTACAGAAGTCACTGCTATCATAGAGGTTACCTGCTAATGAGGGAGACAGACAAAAAAGTAAATAAATGAAATATGCAATATGTCAGGTGATATAGAGAAAAATAAAGCAAAAAAGGATAGGAAGTGTGAGCATCAGGGGAGTGAGTTGCATTTTTAAATGAAGTGATAAGAAAAGGGTACTGTGCTGGGGGCTTGGGATGCAGTGAGCAGAACAGACCTGGGCCCTGTCCTCACGGAAGAATCCATGGTCCCATTTGCCCCCTTTGCTATGTCTTTTGCTCGTTCGCCCCGGGGCAGCAATGAGAAATAAGTCTGAGTGGCAGCAGGGAAGGAGTTTTCCTGCAATGCAGAAAACAGGTTATAACATCTGCTAGTTACTGTGCAGTTCTAAATGATAGATACTTTCTAATGGAAGTGTTTTTCTGATTCATGATAATTCTGACTTTTCATCAATACAGTATAATTTTAATTTTAACCATAGTTACTCCTTTTTGGGGGCAGGTGGGGTGAAGAAGATTGGCTCTGAGCTAACACCTATTGCCAGTCTTCCTCTTTTGCTTGAAGAAGAGTAGTGAGCTAACATCTGTGCCTGTCTTCCTCTATTTTATATGTGGGATGCTGCCACAGCATAGCTTGATGAGTAGTGTAGGTCTGCGCCCAGGGTCAAAACCTTTGAACCCTGGGCTGCCGAAGCAGAGCATGCCGAACTTAACCACTTAACTGGCACCACCGAGCTGGCCCTCCCATAGTTACTCTTCTTCCCAGATAATTAAGAGTTGAATAAAACTTTCTTGGGAGAGAGGAGGGAATAAAAGCAGCTATGATGCAATTTGTATATTAAAAAGTGATCTTCATACTTCAAAAGGTTGGGAATGTTAACTTTATAAAAACAACTTAAAAGATAACTGAGAAGTGAGGAAGGTTAGAGCGAATTTTTTTCACATCTTGTCTCTTAATTTATATTTCCAGATGAATTTGAGTATCATTTGTCAAATTCTGGGAAAAAGAGAACTTGGCATTATAATTAGGATCTGGATTTTTTTCTTACAATAGAAATTATGGAGAAAGTATAGAAAATATATGTGTATATGTGTATGCATTTGTATGTATGTGTGTGTGTTCATGATCAAATCTTTACATAGATTTTACTCAATGTGACTTTTCTTCAAATATCTTTTAACGCATAGCTTTTAATAATTGGTGCCTCAAACTGTCTTGTTCCTAAGGTCAGCTTTTGCCAACTGTTTTCAAATCTCATGCGTGGGGGATCTTACACACACTTCTGGAGATGTTCAGCTACCGGATGCACCACATTCAGCCTCATTACCGAGTTCAGCTCCTGAGTCATCTCCATACTTTGGCTGCAGTGGCACAAACAAACCAGAACCAGCTCCATCTCTGGTGGGCTCGTTAGAGACTGTCTTTCCCTAAGATTTATTAGAGACTTTGTTGTAGATGGGGAACTTAATCCTTTACCTTGTCATTTTTTTATTCATTTGTCGTAAAACTCTGCTTCCAGGGTATTTTAATTCCAGTATAAAAGGAGTAGAGTCCAGTTTTTTAAATAGAAACTTATTAAGATAGTTGAGTCCTTGCCTTGGGATCTTTGGACTGAGAATAAGTACTTCTAAGGCCTTTGACGTTGTGGTCTAACTCAGCCCTTTAGAAGACTGAATTTAAATCTACTTCGGATTATGGTTAAAGTAGCACGTCATTTTGATTTTGCTCTAATTGAAAAGATATTTCAGATAGAAAAATGTAATTTTTGAGATGCTGTATATCCAGATGAAATTTTTTAGTCCCACAGGCTGCAAGCTGTCTTTTTCAAATGTGTAAAAATGTCAGATGATTTTTGCTATAAAATTTTGGCTCCTCAGGTTTTTTAAACAAAGTAATAAGCAAAGCTCATTCTCACACAAAAGAGGAATTTTAATCAAAGATGAAAAATTCATAGTTTGCATGTTTTTCCATTGTAATTAACCTAGAATTAGATTTAATTCTATAATTCTGAAATTTTATATGCAACTGAACTTTCTCCCGTTTCTTTTTGTTCTCTCCCCTTTCAGTGTTGAGAGCACTGCGCTCAGGCTGATAACAGCCTTAGGTAGCTCGGAGGTCCAGCCTCAGTTCACGCGTTTCCTTAGCGATCCCAAAACGGTACTGTCAGCAGAGTCTGAGGAGCTGAACCGAGCCTTGATATTGACCTTAGCTAGAGCAACTCACGTAACAGGTACAGTGAACGTGCAACCAGCAGCGACAAACACAGATGAATTACAGTGTGCTGTGTTCCTACTGACGATTAAGGGGATAATGTACTGAAAAGATAGTTTTCACTTGTTCAGACAAAAACAGGTGTTTTGATATCGTCACCATTTCAGTCATTAGTGTAGGTTCTTCTGTGTACCATCATTTTAACTCAGTTGAGCATCAGTTTTCAGGCATCTTAAACATCATCTTAAATTAGTGGTTCTTGAGCTTTTTGGTCTCAGCACCTCTTTACACTCTTCAAAAAAATAATTGAAATTCCCTAAGAGTTTCTGTTTATATGGATTATGTCTAGCAATATTTGCTTTATTAGATATTAAAATAGAGATTTTTAAATATTTATTTGATTCATTTAAAAGTAACAATAATAAATCTATTATATGCTAACATAAACAACATTTTTTATGAAAAAAAAGCCCTATATTTTCCAAAAAAAAACTTCAGTGAGAAGAGGTGCCATCGTTTTACATTTTTTGCATCTCTCTTTAATTTCTGATGGAAAGGAAGATTACTGGGTTCTCATATTTGCTTCTGCATTTAATCTGTTGCAATACATTATTTTAAAGTAAGTGAAGAAAATGTGGCCTCACATAGACATCAGGTTGGAAAGAGGAGGAGTATTTTAATAGCCTTTTTAGCTAATTATGAATATTCTTTGTTGTCACACTAAAGTTGGACAAGTGATAGTTTCTTAAAGGTTAGTTGTAATGTGGAATCCAAAGTCTTATCAGTGAACTTGTTGTACTCTGTTACATTATAATCCATTGATCTATTTTGTACATTTAATGGATTTTTTTGAATCCATGTATATTTTTTAACTTCATGAATTGGTGGTTTGGAAAACATTGGTTCACTGAGTTATGTAGCTCTTGCAAATGTTGACACAATTCGTTATATAGTATCAGAAAATAGCATTTGCTAATATCACTACAAATTTCATTAGAAAAATCTTAAAGTTTTGGAAAGCTCATGGTGGTAGATACAAGTTTTCCAAAATTCTAATTTTCACTTGAAAGGTAAGATTTTATCATTGGGAAAAGGTGCAGTCATTTGTTTTCTCTAAATTTGTTTATAGGCTCCCTTTGTTAATTTTCAGGAAAATGTCTATTAAATGCCCATCTGAAGAACTATAGTTTTCTGTCAGATGTTCTTTCAAGTAAAATTGGAATTCCATGAAAAAAAGAGCTAATTCAACTCAATACTCAATCACACAAGTACTTTTCCTCAAGATCCCCATCCTACCTCTGGGTGTAGCTGGAATACTTTATGCATACATATTTCCATTTTTCCACACACAGTATTATAAATAGGTGTACTTGAGGGTCAAGATGTAATAATTTTTTACTACTTCATCGAGGATGTCCTTAGTGAACCTGGCATGTTTTTCCCCTGAGAGTGTGGTGGTGAAGATTACAACGGCTACTAGTACAGTGTGGTGCCACTGTTGGATTTGTGCTGAGGGCAGCAGTTTTACCCACCAATGCCTTTGCATCACCAGTGTACATATCCACCCAGTGAAAAAGTTAATGATATCTTAGTATTATTATTGTTTAAATAGGTTTGACTTCATCAAATCCTTGAAAGGATATTCCCCAGACTCTGCACACAGTCTACAGACCACACTTTGAGAATTGCTATTTCAAAAAATAGTTATTGGGGCTGGTCCTGTGCCCTAGTGGTTGAGTTCAGCACACTCCACCTCAGTGGCCCAGGTTTGGTTCCCAGGCACGGACCTACACTCGTCAGCAGCCATGCTGTGGCGGCGACTCACATAGAAAATAGAGTAAGATGGGCACAGGTGTTAGCACAGGGCGAATATTCCTCAAGCCAAAAAAAAAAATAGATATTGAATTTAGCAACCTCAAATACATTTGTGTAAACTATCTTGTTTTACATAAATAAAACGTCTTTGATTTAGAGAATTATGTTTGTAGTCCATAGCTTTTCAACCACCAGAAAAGATACCTACTTTCTTAATCTGTTCACTAGACACTAATAGTGCTAATACCTTAGTGTCAGAGTGAACTAAATGAGCAAGAGTCGTGGGCCTGTACTACTGTTGTATCATTGGTGCTTTGTAACCTAAAAAAAAAAAGATTCCAGATGTCTTTTGTCTTCTTTTCACTGTGTTCCTGTTTACTAATGTGATAATTCAGATCATTCATAAACTGAGAAAATTCAGGTCCTAAGCTGATTGTAACTGCAGTGAAGCTCTGAGTGTGCATAGCTATTTGTGACTTTCTCTGTGGTAATCATTTGTGAATTGTAGATGTGGTAATCATTTGTGAATTATGGATGTGATCACTTACATCTGGATTACATTTGTTTGTTTATGTTTAGATTTTTTTACAGGCTCTGATTCCATTCAGGGAACTTGGTGTAAAGACATACTTCAGACCATCATGAGTTTTACTCCTCATAATTGGGCTTCACACACCCTTAGCTGTTTTCCAGGCCCACTACAGGTAATCTGCTCTTGAATTACATATTGAATATATATGAAATCCTTCTTCCTATTTACAGTGTTAATCTAGAGAGTTAGCTTTGGTGACTCTAAGGGCAAGGAAAATTAACACTATTTCTTTTTTTTAAAATCCTTCCTATTACTTCCAAAATTTTTTGAGTTATTTCTTGTCCTACTCTAGAACTAAATATGTTTCTAAAAATTTAATTATTATGGTTTAATCTTAATAGTTAACAGTTTTAGAAACTTGTGAGAATTAACACACTACCTGAAAAATTCTTTCTCATAGAACTGAAATGAGGAGAAGTATAATTTAATGGAGCTTCACAGAATACACATAGGCTTCACTTAACTGGATATTTTTTTACAGAGAGAAGAACTATAAATTTGGCTTTTATAATATGGAGAAAGGAAAACCTCATCTACTATTTTTCAGAGAAAGTTTTAGGCAAAATGAACATCTGTTTTCTATAACTTCTAATAGGGCTAGAGCAGTAGTTCTCACACTTATCAGAATCCCCTGGGGGGCGTGTTAAGATACAGAGTGCTGGGCCCCAGCTGCAGAGCTTCTGATTCAGTAGGTCTGGGTGGGGCCTCAGAATGTGTGTTTCTTACAGGTCTCAAGGATGCTGGTGCTGCTCATCTAGGGACCACATTCTGAGAATCATTGGGCTAGTGTAATGGGCTTCCCTTATGGAAATACTAAAATAAATAACCAAAGGGTACATAGATTTCTCTTCTTTTCTTTCCCCCCTCCAAAGATGAGCAGAAGTATCAACAGATGATTGAAAATTCTTTGCATTCAAGCTTGCTTGAATTTCTGTTTAGGAAATCTAGAAAAAAGAATTTTAGAGATAATCTAGTCAAGCCTGCCTATTTTCCAGATTTAGAACTTCAGGCCTTGATTACTGAGTTGTTTCAGCTCACCTAGAGTTTATTAGTGTCAGAGTCAAGTCTAGAGCTGGTTTCTTGACTCTATAGCCAGTGCTCTTTTTACTACAACTGTTGAAATAAACTTCTGACCTTCCTTTTAGGCATTCTTCAAACAAAATAATGTACCTCAGGAAAGCCGTTTCAATCTGAAGAAAAACGTGGAGGAGGAATACAGGAAGTGGAAGTCAATGACCAATGAAAATGACATCATCACTCACTTTTCTATTCAAGGCTCTCCTCCTCTCTTCCTGTGTCTTCTCTGGAAAATGCTCTTGGAAACAGATCATATTAATCAGATTGGCTATAGGTAAGCCAGAAACCTAGATCTGTATTCCGTTTGGCAAACCATCGTATTCATATAGCAATATAATTTACGTTTTACTCTCTGCTTTCCAGAGTATTAGAGAGAATTGGAGCCAGGGCCTTGGTAGCCCATGTGAGAACATTTGCAGATTTCCTGGTATATGAGTTTTCTACATCAGCTGGGGGTCAGCAACTCA